>NC_057809.1:462260078-462268688 GCF_018294505.1 Triticum aestivum
GCCGCACCATCCACGGCCCCGGCGTCCTCCTTCGGCGACTGCCCGCTTCGCCACGGCCCCGCCTCGAGGTGGCCTCGCCGGCGTCGCGCCGGCGCCCGCTCCCCTTCACGGTTGGCCGCGACGCCCGGTGGCCTCGTCCCACTCGGGCGGGCCATGTCATGTGCCCGTTCGCCCGAACCGCCCCGTAGCACCTGATCCACTAAGGCCTTGGCCCTATGACAAGTGGGGCACAGCCCCAGAACGTTTTAGTAATAAAAAAGGGAATTAATAAATAAATAAAATAAATAAATAGATAATAATAATTAAATTAATTAAGGAATTAATTAAGTTAATTAATCACAATTAGATTAACCTAATTAACTGTTAGATAATTAATCAAACAATGACAGTGGGGCCCATCCCCTAATTAATTATGATTAGTTTAATTAATCTATTAATTAAAATGTGTCACTGACCAGTGGGACCCACTGGTCAGGTTGACCAGTCAACTCTATTGACTGCTGACGTCAGCATGACATCATGCTGATGTCATTAATCTATTTTCGAATTTAATTTAAATAATTAATTGAATTCCAGAAATTATTAAAATCTTTAGAAAATCATATCTTTTAATCCGTAACTTGGATTAAAATACTTTCTACATGAAAGTTGCTCAGAACGACTTGACGATTCCGGATACGCAACCCGTTCATCCGCCACACCTCCCTAACCTATCGAACTCGTAACTTTCCCCCTCCGGCTCCTCTGCCCGAGAACATGAAACACCGGGGATACTTTCCCGGATGTTTTCCCCCTTCACCGGTACCACCTCGTACCGCGTTAGGGCACACCTAGCACCACGCTTTGTCATGTCATGCATCGTCATGCATTTGTTTGCATTATATTTATTATTCCTTCCCCCTCTTCTCTCGCTAGACACCGAGACCGACACCGCTGCTACCCAGTACAACTACGGTGTTGACGACCCCTCTCTCTTGCCAGAGCAACCAGGCAAGCCCCTCCTTTGATCACCAGATATCGCCTACTCTTCTCTATACTGCTTGCATTAGAGCAGTGTAGCATGTTACTGCTTTCCGTTAATCCTATTCTGATGCATAGCCTGTCATGGTTGCTACAGTTGTTACCCTTACCTGCTATCCTACTGCTTAGTATAGGATGCTAGTGTTCCATCAATGACCCTACCCTCTTGTCCGTCTGCCATGATATACTACTGGGCCATGATCACTCGGGAGGTGATCACGGGTATATACTATATACTTTATACATGATACATGTGATGACCAAAGTCGGGTTGGCTCGAGGAGTACCCGCAGTTGATTCACGAATTGGGGGCTGGAAGGACATACTTTCCCGACGGCCCTCTGTGTGGATCTTTGTGGCGAAGCGACAGGGCAGGTTGAGACCACCTAGGAGAGAGGTGGGCCCGGCCCTGGTCGGCGTTCGCGGTTATTTCAAGATAACACGTTTAACGAGATCTTGGTATTTGATCTGAGTCTGGCTACTGGCCTATACGCACTAACCATCTACGCGGGGACAGTTATGGGCACTCGACGTCGTGGTATCAGCCGAAGCCTTCGTGACGTCAGCGACTGAGCGGCGCGCGCCGGGTTGGACTGCGTAACGCAACTTCCTTTGTAATGGAGGTTCCTAGGTCTGCTCACCGGCCGCGTTCGCAACGTGCAGGTGTGCAATGGGCGATGGGCCCAGACCCCTGCGCCATAGGATTTAGACCGGCGTGCTGACCTCTCTGTTGTGCCTAGGTAGGGCTGCGACGTGTTGATCTTCCGAGGCCGGGCATGACCCAGGAAAGTGTGTCCGGCCAAATGGGATCGAGCGTGTTGGATTATGTGGTGCACCCCTGCAGGGAAGTTAATCTATTCGAATAGCCGTGATCTTCGGTAACAGGATGACTTGGAGTTGTACCTTGACCTTATGACAACTAGAACCGGATACTTAATAAAACACACCCTTCCAAGTGCCAGATACAACCGATGATCGCTCTCTCACAGGGCGACGAGGGGAGGATCATCGGTTAGGATTATGCTATGCGATGATACTTGGAGGACTTCAGTCTACTCTCTTCTACATGCTGCAAGACGGAGGTTGCCAGAAGCGTAGTCTTCGACAGGATTAGTTATCCCCCTCTTATTCTGGCATTCTGCAGTTCAGTCCACATATGATACCCTTATTCCATTTGATACCCATGCATATGTAGTGTAGCTTCTTGCTTGCGAGTACTTTGGATGAGTACTCATGGTTGCTTTCTCCTTCTTTTTCCCTATCCCTTCTACCTGGTTGTCGCAACCAGATGTTGGAGCCCAGGAGCCAGACATCACCGTCGACGACGACTCCTACTACACCGGAGGTGCCTACTACTACGTGATGCCCGCTGACGACGACCAGGAGTAGTTAGGAGGATCCCAGGCAGGAGGCTTGCGCCTCTTTCGATCTGTATCCCAGTTTGTGCTAGCCATCTTATGGCAACTTGTTTAACTTATGTCTGTACTCATATATTGTTGCTTCCGCTGACTCGTCTATGATCGAGCTCTTGTATTCGAGCCCTCGAGGCCCCTGGCTTGTAATATGATGCTTGTATGACTTATTTTTATTGGTATAGTTGTGTTGTGATATCTTCCCGTGAGTCCCTGATCTTGATCGTACACGTTTGCGTGTATGATTAGTGTACGATTGAAACGGGGGCGTCACAAGTTGGTATCAGAGCCGACTGCCTGTAGGAATCCCCCTTCCACACTCCTTGGACGAAGTTGAGTCTAGACATTACAAAAACTTTTACTAACATGGTTGTGTGCCTTACGGGCCCACGTCGCCATCTGGGTGGTATTAGGATCTTTTACTCCTCGATCCTTACTCTGGGACTCTGAACTCTCTCCTACTCAGGTTAAACGATTTTACTAACTCTAACACTAGGATCCCGTGACCATGTTCACCCCAAAGTTGGATAAGCCCTAGTTATTCTTTAGAATAGTATTTGAACATTATCCGCATTGTCATTTGACTCCTGTGAAAACATCTTTGTTTTCAGATGGAACCCACGAGGCAGGTCGTGCGCCACACGACGGCCATTGGTGCCTCAGGATCACCTGCTGTGTTGGTTGAGATGATGACCTATCTGGGTTATCGCTGGCACCCTGAGTACACCATCTATGAGGAGTATCAGGACTTCAACCAGGAGCAGTACCGTGCCATCGTCCACCTCTACTCTCGGGAGTATGACTCCACTACCATGCTGCACACTGCTCATGGTGTTGGAGTGACTATCGATATGGCGATCCACGATGCTGCTTATGCTGCTCTGACACGTCTTCGTGGGCAGTATCAGGAGCTGGACACCTCCCCCTTCAGGCACATTGCTATCGCATCTGATGTTGGTGCGGAGGGTTACTACACTGTGGCCTACTCCACTGTCACCCGAGAGCCCTTCTACCATCAGAACCTGGTTCTGCATGCTGATGGGCTGGATAGAGCTAACCGAGCTCTTCGCCACGAGTTGTACACCACCCGTCAGCACCTGTATCATGCTCTGACGCTGTTGCACCCCTCTGTCCGATCTGGTGATCTATCGTGTTCTGCGATCTACCCTGCCAGGACCGTGATGCCCTAGGGCGTCGGCTGGCCAGATGTGGGAGGCTACTCTCCTGCACTTGGTCCTCTCCTGCCACATGCGCGTCGGGTTCCGCACCAGAGTATCCGCGGACCCCAGGCTACTCGCGTGGAGGTCTTCCCTTCGCGTCACTACCAGCTGTCGGGCTACACCTACCTCTGCAGTACTGCGTGGGACTGATGTAGACTTGCTTGTTAGTGTTAGATGCATTCGCCGCGAGCCTGTGTGCCGCCTATGATGCCTTAGTCTATGTACCGAACTCTATGCATGATCTCTTTTGTAAGATATGCCGACTACTATGTAGTATCTATTGTGTTGCTTTCGTTGTGCATGTTTCATCATGAATGATTCTTGTTTTTTGCAAATTTCTCAATGCTGAACTACCCCTGTTAAATATTAGCAGGATGGTTAGACCAGGTGGTCGTGGTCGTGGTGGCAACGCCCCACCACCGCCTGAGTACATGGCTGGGATGATGCAACAGTTTGAGCTGAATCGTCAGTTCATGGAGAATATTATGGCTTAGTTTCCTCGCCCCAATATGAACCAGCAGCCAACCCAAGTGACTCTGCAGGATTTCATGCGCCTTAACCCAATCGTGTACCGCAGCTCAACTCAGCCTCTGGATGCTGATGACTGGCTCCGTGACATCACCTATGAGATGGAGTCTGCTGATGTAGCCCCTGCCAGCTATGTCACCTTTGCTTCCTTCTTCCTGAAAGGACCCGCAGCTCAATGGTGGGACAGCCACAGGCGTACTCTGCCAGCTGAAACAATCATCACCTGGCCAGACTTCCAAGCTGCCTTCCGTGCTCGCTTCATTCCTCAGGGAGTCATGGACCGTAAGAAGCGCGAGTTTCGCAACCTCACCCAAGGCAACAAGACTGTTGAAGCTTATCAACGGGAGTTTCTTGACTTGTCCCGCTATGCTGAAGAAGACATTGCAACTGATGCACGCAGACATGAGAAGTTCCATGATGGCCTTCAAGCTGACATCAAGCTCGCACTTCTAGTGCACGACTTTGCCGATTTCGCCACCCTGGTGAACAAGGCCATCAATGTCGAAACTGGTCTGCAGGAATACCAGGGCTCTCACAGGCGCAACCGTGACACGGGCTCATCTTCGGGCCCGTCCTCGCAGAAGCGCAAGATATGGATTCCCAACAGCATGTACCAGCCAAATGCACCTGCCCCAAGGCAGACCTATGCTGCACCTCGTCTGCCTGCTCCACCAACTAGGCAGCCAAGGCTTCCAGCTCCACCACCCCAAGCTCCTGTTCCCACTCCCAATAACGGTTTGTGCTTCAAGTGTGGCCAACCTGGTCACCTTGCCAGGAACTGCTATCAGAATTAGAACCAGAATCAACTGGCCCTCCCCACAGCTGGTCGTGGAAGCAACCAGCCTCGCAACAACAATGCAAGTCGTATGGTCGTGTACATGCCAACCACGTTGATCTCAATGAAGTTCTAGACCAGCCTGCTACCGTGATGGGTACACTCCTCGTAAATTCAGTACCAGCATCTGTTTTATTTGATACAGGAGCATCACATTCATTCATATCAGCTGAGTTTGCATTCATGCATGGCATTAAATACGAAGAGATGAACACTGCGATTGTGGTACACACTCCTGCGGGCCAGTGTCAAACCTCTATGGTTAGTCACAACGTTCCTGTTGAAATTGAAGGATTGGAATTCCTTGCCTCCCCCATCGTACTAAAGTCCTGTAGCATCGACCTCATTCTGGGAATGGATTGGTTGAAAGCACATACTACTTCTATAGTTTGCGCCACTAAGGTCGTCCATCTGCTACACCCTTCTGATGAAATAATTGCTTACCAAGCTCATCTAGTTCAGAACACCGAGGCACGTCTTTATGCCTTGAATGCGTTGAACGCTGCACCACTCGAGGGCATTGAAAACATTCCCGTCGTTCGTGAATTCCAAGATGTTTTCCCAGAAGAACTTCCAGGGATTCCTCCCGCTAGAGCTGTCGAATTCATCATCGACTTGAAACCCGACACCACCCCTATAGCTAAACGACCCTACAAGATGCCGCTGCATGAACTCATTGAGCTTAAGGAGGAAATCGACAAATCTCTTGTTAAAGGTTTCATTCTCCCAAGTTGCTCTCCTTGGGGAGCACCTTCTCTCTTTGTTAAGAAAAAGGATGGGACAAACCGATTAGTCCAAGACTACCGTCCTATAAACCAAGCTACCATTCAGAATAAATATCCTCTTCCTCGGATCAATGATCTTTATGACCAACTGGCTGGCTCATCGGTGTTCTCCAAACTCGATTTGAGGTTGGGTTACCACCAGATCCGTGTTCGTGAAGAGGATATCCCAAAAACCGCCTTCGTGACTCGGTATGGATCATACGAGTACACCGTCATGTCATTCGGCTTAACGAATGCTCCTCCCACCTTCTCTCGTCTGATGAATTATATATTCATGGATTACCTCGACAAGTTCGTCGTGGTCTATCTGGACGATATCCTTGTATTTTCCAAGAACGAGGAAGAACATGCTGGACATCTGCGTCTTGTGCTGGAGAAGCTTCGAGAACATCAACTGTATGCTAAGTATTCCAAGTGTGAATTCTGGCTCCCCGAAGTAACCTATCTTGGGCATGTCATCTCCAAGGATGGTATTGCCGTCAACCCTGAACGAGTTCAGGCTATTCTCGATTGGACTCCTCCGAAGGACGTCAAGCAAGTCCGAAGTTTTCTCGGTCTCGCCAGCTATTGCCGTCGATTCGTCGAGAACTTCTCCAAGATTGCCAGGTCTCTGACTAATCTGTTGCATAAGGGTATCAAGTTTGACTGGACAGACAAGTGTCAGGAAAGTTTCCAGGCGCTCAAAGACAAGTTGACTTCTGCCCCCGTGCTTGCTCCACCTGATACTAAGAAGGACTTCGTCATTTACTGCGACGCTTCCCGTCAAGGATTAGGTTGTGTCCTAATGCAAGAGCGCAGAGTGATTTCTTATGCCTCTCGTCAATTGCGCCCTCACGAAGAAAACTACCTAGTTCACGACCTCGAGCTTGCTGCTGTCATTCATGCACTGAAGCAGTGGCGACATTACCTTCTCGGTAATCATTGCGAGATCTTCACCGACCATCAAAGTCTAAAGTATCTGTTTACTCAGCCAGATTTGAACCTACGTCAGCAAAGATGGATAGAGACTGTTGCAGACGTTGACGTGGGTATATCCTATACCCCCGGCAAGGCTAATGTAATGGCTGATGCCTTGAGCCGCAAGTCTTACTGCAACCACCTCCAGGTTCACAAAGTTCAGCCCTCGCTTGTCGAAGAATTTAGAAAGCCGAACCTCCATATTGTTCCTCCTGGAGCACTCGCTCCCCCTCCCCCGGAGTTCCGCAAGATGAATATTCTTGTTGTTACTAAGGGTTCTCTAAATAGCCTGGCTGTCGTACCAGATCTTGTAGCTGGTATAAAGACTATTCAAGGTTATGACTCTGAAGTCCATAAGATTAAACGCCATCTAGCAGAAGGAAAGCCCTCATTCTTCACTATCGCCGACGATGGCGCCTTGTATTTCAAAGGCCGCCTAGTGGTACCATGTTCGAAGAAAAACCTGGATAAGACTAAAAGAGTTATGCAAGAAGCCCATGATACGCCTCTGTCCATCCATCCTGGTAGTACAAAGATGTACCAGGATATTCGTCAAAGATTCTGGTGGTCTAATATGAAGCAGGACATTGCTCGTTATGTTGCTGAGTGTGACGTTTGTCGCCGAATCAAAGCAGAGCATCAAAGGCCTGCTGGAACTCTGCAACCTATCTCTATTCCTGAATGGAAATGGGACCATGTTGAAATGGACTTCGTCACAGGTTTTCCCAAATCGCAGAAAGGTAATGATGCTATTCTTGTCGTCATTGACCGACTTTCCAAAGTTGCCCATTTTCTAGCGGTCAAAGAGACAATCACTGCTAGTCAGCTTGCTACTCTCTACATGGCCAGAATTGTATCACTTCACGGTATTCCACTGGTTATCAGTTCAGACCGTGGCAGCTTATTCACTTCAAGGTTTTGGGCGAGTTTCCAAGAAGCTATGGGAACTCATCTGTCGTTCAGTACTGCGTTTCATCCTCAGTCGCAAGGACAGGTTGAACGTGTCAACCAAGTTCTCGAAGACATGCTTCGAGCTTGTGTAATCTCATTCGGCAAGAAATGGGAGGAATCTCTTCCATATGCCGAGTTCTCTTATAATAATAGCTATCAAGCTAGTCTGAAGATGTCCCCTGTAACGCCCCAGATGTATTTTTTCCCCACTTGTACTTCAACTCTTGCCGTTTCCGGTGTCAAGTTATATTTTTTTTCTCGGGTTCGGGTCCTTGTCTCCGTGTGTTGTTTTTCGTTTTCATGCATCTCATACCATGTCATCACGTGCATTGCATTCGCATACATGTTCATCTCATGCATTCGAGCTTTTTCCCCGTTGTCCGTTTTGCATTCCGGCGCTTCGTTCTCCTCCGGTGGTCGTTTCTAGTCTTCTTTCGTGTGTGGGGTTTAAACATTTCCGGATTGGTCCGAGACTTGCCAAGCGGCCTTGGTTTACTACCGGTAGACCTCCTGTCAAGTTTCGTATCATTTGGACTTCGTTTGATACTCCAACGGTTAACCGAGGGACCGAAAAGGCCTCGTGTGTGTTGCAGCCCAACACCCCCCAAATTTGGCCCAAAACCCACCAAACTCTGCTCCATGTCCTAGATCGTTCGATCACGATCGTGTGGGCGAAAACCGCACCTCATTTGGACTCTCCTAGCTCCCTCTATGCCTATTTATACACCCCTCCGTTTTCGGATCTCTCCCTCTCCCCGAAACCCTAAAAAAAAACAGATCAAACCTCCCCGCACCGACGGACACGTCCGCCCCCAGCCGGACGCGTCCGCCGCCGCGCCCTCGCCCAACCACCGCGTGCCACGTGGACCGCCGCCGCCGCCGCCGCCGCGGGCCGGGAGGCC
>NC_057809.1:462281150-462282770 GCF_018294505.1 Triticum aestivum
GATGGTCTCTTCTCGGCGGAGTCCGGGAAGTGAACACGGTGTTGGAGTTATGCTTGCGCAGGATGTTCCTTTAGTTTCTCGCTCGTGCTTCGCCTTCTCTTCTCGCCCTCTTTTGCGTATAAGTTAGCCACCACATATGCTAGTCGACTGCTGCAGCTCCACATATATTTGCCTTATCCATTCCTATGAGCTTAAATAGTTTTGATCGCGAGGGTGCGAGATTGCTGAGTCCCTGTGGCTCACAGATACTATAACTCCAGATGCAGGTCCAGGTGATTTCGCTCCAGGTGACGATTACGAGCTCAGGTGGGAGTTCGACGAGGACTCTCAGCGTTACTACGTGTCCTTTCCAGATGATCAGTAGTGGTGCCTAGTTGGGGTTATCGATCCAGGACCTTGTCGCATGTTGGGTTCTTTTCTATTTTGGCGCCGTAGTCGGGCCATGAGTGTTTGTTTGATGGATGTTATTTATGTGCTCTGATGTGACGTGGCGAGTGTAAGCCAACTATGTTATCTCCCCCTTTTATTATATATATTACATGGGATGTTGTAATGATTGCCTGACTTGCGACATTGCTTTCAATGCGGTTATGCCTCTAAGTCGTGCCTCGACACGTGGGAGCTATAGCCGCATCGAGGGCGTTACATCCCCCTTCGAAGTGCTATATGGACAAAAGTGTCGAACCCCTCTGAACTGGTCAGAAACTGGGGAACGTCCACTCTTCGGTCCGGATATTGTCCAACAGGCCGAAGAACAAGTTCGCATTATTCGCGAGAATCTCAAGACTGCTCAGTCACGTCAGAAAAGTCAGTATGACCGTCATCACCGAGACATGGTCTATCAACTTGGCGAAAAGGCTTATCTTCGAGTTACACCAATGAAGGGTGCTCACCGCTTCGGGATCAAGGGCAAGCTAGCTCCTCGCTATGTCGGTCCCTTCACTATTCTTGAAAGGCGTGGAAAGGTGGCATATCAACTGGAGCTTCCGCCGAACCTTTCTCAGGTTCACGATGTGTTCCATGTGTCACAACTCCGCCGTTGCTTCAAGGATCCAATCCGAGCGGTGGATCATGAAGTGCTCGAATTGCAACATGACCTGTCTTATAAAGAGCATCCGGTCCGCATTCTTGACCAAGCTGAACGCCGCACACGTCAGAAGGCGATCAAATTCCTCAAAGTCCAGTGGTTGAATCACTCTGAAGACGAAGCCACTTGGGAACACGAGGACCGCCTGCGTGATGAGTACCCCGCACTGTTTCCTTCTACCTCCTAAATCTCGGGACGAGATTTCTTGTAGTGAAGGAGAATTGTGACGCCCGGATATTTAAGCTACAGTAATCTCTGCTAACAATGCCACATCACCACGATTACTGTTGTTAATCTCGCGATGATTCTACCCCGTTCGAATTCAAAATTCAAATTCTAGATAAATGATAAAAGATTTCAAAATATTAAACTAAAATGTTCGGTTTGTACTAAATATTACATAGATAATTATGGTGTAAAAGATACAGTTTTATAAAATGCATAAATATTTTAAATTGAACTAAAATAGAAAAGTGAAATAAATAAAAGAAAAGATTAAAACCAGAAAACAAAAGAACAAAAAAATAATAATA
>NC_057809.1:462283806-462300592 GCF_018294505.1 Triticum aestivum
CCCCGGCGTCCTCCTTCGGCGACTGCCCGCTTCGCCACGGCCCCGCCTCGAGGTGGCCTCGCCGCCGTCGCGCCGTCGCCCGCTCCCCTTCACGGTTGGCCGCGACGCCCGGTGGCCTCGTCCCACTCGGGCGGGCCGTGCCCTGTGCCCGTTCGCCCGAACCGCCCCGTAGCACCCGATCCACTAAGGCCTTGGCCCTATGACAAGTGGGGCACAGCCCCAGAACGTTTTAGTAATAAAAAAGGGAATTAATAAATAAATAAAATAAATAAATAGATAATAATAATTAAATTAATTAAGGAATTAATTAAGTTAATTAATCACAATTAGATTAACCTAATTAACTGTTAGATAATTAATCAAACAATGACAGTGGGGCCCACCCCCTAATTAATCATGATTAGTTTAATTAATCTATTAATTAAAATGTGTCACTGACCAGTGGGACCCACTGGTCAGGTTGACCAGTCAACTCTATTGACTGCTGACGTCAGCATGACATCATGCTGATGTCATTAATCTATTTTTGAATTTAATTTAAATAATTAATTAAATTCCAGAAATTATTAAAATCTTTAGAAAATCATATCTTTTAATCCGTAACTCGGATTAAAATACTTTCTACATGAAAGTTGCTCAGAACGACTTGACGATTCCGGATACGCAACCCGTTCATCCGCCACACCTCCCTAACCTATCGAACTCGTAACTTTCCCCCTCCGGCTCCTCTGCCCGAGAACGTGAAACACCGGGGATACTTTCCCGGATGTTTCCCCCTTCACCGGTACCACCTCGTACCGCGTTAGGGCACACCTAGCACCACGCTTTGTCATGTCATGCATCGTCATGCATTTGTTTGCATTATATTTATTGTTCCTTCCCCCTCTTGTCTCGCTAGACACCGAGACCGACGCCGCTGCTACCCAGTACGACTACGGTGTTGACGACCCCTCTCTCTTGCCAGAGCAACCAGGCAAGCCCCTCCTTTGATCACCAGATATCGCCTACTCTTCTCTATACTGCTTGCATTAGAGTAGTGTAGCATGTTACTGCTTTCCGTTAATCCTATTCTGATGCATAGCCTGTCATTGTTGCTACAGTTGTTACCCTTACCTGCTATCCTACTGCTTAGTATAGGATGCTAGTGTTCCATCAATGACCCTACCCTCTTGTCCGTCTGCCATGATATACTACTGGGCCATGATCACTCGGGAGGTGATCACGGGTATATACTATATACTTTATACATAATACATGTGATGACCAAAGTCGGGTTGGCTCGAGGAGTACCCGCAGTTGATTCACGAATTGGGGGCTGGAAGGACATACTTTCCCGACGGCCCTCTGTGTGGATCTTTGTGGCGAAGCGACAGGGCAGGTTGAGACCACCTAGGAGAGAGGTGGGCCCAGCCCTGGTCGGCATTCGCGGTTATTTCAAGATAACACGTTTAACGAGATCTTGGTATTTGATCTGAGTCTGGCTACTGGCCTATACGCACTAACCATCTACGCGGGGACAGTTATGGGCACTCGACGTCGTGGTATCAGCCGAAGCGTTCGTGACGTCAGCGACTGAGCGGCGCGCGCCGGGTTGGACTGCGTAACGCAACTTCCTTTGTAATGGAGGTTGCTAGGTCTGCTCACCGGCCGCGTTCGCAACGTGCAGGTGTGCAATGGGCGATGGGCCCAGACCCCTGCGCCATAGGATTTAGACCGGCGTGCTGACCTCTCTGTTGTGCCTAGGTAGGGCTGCGACGTGTTGATCTTCCGAGGCCGGGCATGACCCAGGAAAGTGTGTCCGGCCAAATGGGATCGAGCGTGTTGGGTTATGTGGTGCACCCCTGCAGGGAAGTTAATCTATTCGAATAGCTGTGATCTTCGGTAACAGGACGACTTGGAGTTGTACCTTGACCTTATGACAACTAGAACCGGATACTTAATAAAACACACCCTTCCAAGTGCCAGATACAACCGATGATCGCTCTCTCACAGGGCGACAAGGGGAGGATCATTGGTTAGGATTATGCTATGCGATGATACTTGGAGGACTTCAGTCTACTCTCTTCTACATGCTGCAAGACGGAGGCTGCCAGAAGCGTAGTCTTCGACAGGATTAGTTATCCCCCTCTTATTCCGGCATTCTGCAGTTCAGTCCACATATGATACCCTTATTCCATTTGATACCCATGCATATGTAGTGTAGCTTCTTGCTTGCGAGTACTTTGGATGAGTACTCACGGGTGCTTTCTCCTTCTTTTTCCCTATCCCTTCTACCTGGTTGTCGCAACCAGATGTTGGAGCCCAGGAGCCAGACGTCACCGTCGACGACGACTCCTACTACACCGGAGGTGCCTACTACTACGTGATGCCCGCTGACGACGACCAGGAGTAGTTAGGAGGATCCCAGGCAGGAGGCCTGCGCCTCTTTCGATCTGTATCCCAGTTTGTGCTAGCCATCTTATGGCAACTTGTTTAACTTATGTCTGTACTCAGATATTGTTGCTTCCGCTGACTCGTCTATGATCGAGCTCTTGTATTCGAGCCCTCGAGGCCCCTGGCTTGTAATATGATGCTTGTATGACTTATTTTTATTGGTAGAGTTGTGTTGTGATATCTTCCTGTGAGTCCTTGATCTTGATCGTACACGTTTGCGTGTATGATTAGTGTACGATTGAAACCGGGGCGTCACAATGACCTAAGGTTTATCAATCCGTGGGAGGCGTAGGATGAAGATGATCTCTTTCAAACAACCCTGCAATCAAATAGAAGAAATCTCTTGTGTCCCCGAAACACCCAATACAATGGTAAATTGTATAGGTGCACTAGTTCGACGAAGAGATGATGATACAAGGGTAGTATGGATAATAGACATGGGTTTTTATAATCTAAAATAATAAAAATAGTAAGGTAGCAAGTAGTAAAAATGAGCCTAGCTCTAGGGTAAACCCATGTTGATGTGAGTGGGGGACATGGTCCCACCTCAAATTTTGAAAATCGTACATGATTTGATTGTATTTTTAGAAAATTACTCCTATAAATGATGTTAAAGTACCCGCCTCATCCCTCATGCGAGCTTCCGTGGGCGACAAGGCCTCCGCACCGTCCGTTGCGCTGTGGCATCCCATAGGCTCCACCCGAGGGATCTCTGTGCCATCCGATCTGCACGGACGGCACGCACCCGAGAGGGTGCCTCGGGGGTTAATGATGGGTCGACCGCGGGCACGCCCGGGGCCATCGTCATGAGCCGTTTACGGTCAAGCCCGCATGCGACACCCCTAACGGCCGCCCACTCACGATGGGCGTGCCAGATCCGTCTACCAGTGTCCTCCGCCCCCACATCGGGGCTGGTTGGCCTCGTGCAGATAGCTCCTTGGACCTCTTTGTGTCGCCTGATCTGCTTGGCCACCTCGTACCTAGACATACCCACCTCCTGAGAGCCTCCATGGGCGAGAGCGCCATCCATTTTGAGTTGGCATGCCGCAAGGGCCTCCCTAGGGCTCTCTGTGTCGGTTGATCTACCTGGACGGTGTGCACCCTCATGGCTCGCCTCGAGGTCCATGACGGGTGGACCACGGGGTCATAATCATGTGGTGTTTGTAGGCGCACCCGCATGCAAGGACCCGCATGTGATGGGATCACCTAGCCCTCATGTCGGCGTCCTCGTGTCGGGCTAGTTCGGTCGCGACATGCGGGGTGTGCATCACGCCCACTTGCGCCGGCTCACGCGTAGGGCCAGTCAGTCAGGACCGTTCGCCCCCGGTACGCACGGGCATCGCGTGGTGTGCGACACCTGGGTGTGTCGGCCCTGCGTCCACCCACTTGTCTGGAGGGCTGTCTAGCCGGTTGTCCGGATGGTACGTGTATAGTTCGGCCCTCACCCGGCATGTGCTACCGAGGGGGGGCTTGCCCAGGCCACTCGCAGTAGCGTCTTTCGTTTCAAACGATGGTCCTGCCCGGATGTGAAGGGGGTGGCTTGCCCGGGTCCCGAGGGGGCTGTCTTGTCCAGATGTAGAGGGGCTTGCCCTGGCCGGACATGGAGGGGGCTGGTCTGCCCTGACTGTTGTCGTCGCGGTATCTATTGGTTGGCGCATGTGGTCTCTTTCACCCGCTCGACTCCACTGGACTTGGAGGGTCTTTGCGAACCCAGCTTCTCGTCGTCCGGGGGCCTATCCGGCTAGCTGGTTTCGGTCTTGGGGTCGGCCAGCCGTTCTGGTTGAATCTCATGCGCTTTATTTTGCCCGTGTTGTTGCAGTAAGGCTATCAGCATGGGGAAAATATCTAGTGCTACCAAGGCTTACGTGCTACCGTGGCACGGGCTTCTCGACCGTCAGATTATCAGAATGGACGACTCTCAATAACTTTGCAACATTTGCAAAAAAAGCCTCTGAAGAGTCCAAAAGATGTGCATAGGTCTATCAGATCCAACAACTTCCAGACGCCGACCGATCTAAGAATCCGACGGCCCAGATGCCCGTATCACGGTAACATTTAAGCCCTGGTAGCACCAGATACTCTCCCCATCAGCATGCACGTCGGCTCCGGCGGCATTAGTATGATGGTGGCTCCATTAAATTAGCCTCTTTCTTTGTGGTGTGATGCCATTGGCTGGCTATAGGCGGGTTTGTGCTGCGCGGGAGAGGTTGATGCGGGCGGGGGTGATATTTACATTTCCTCCTTTTCTGCGTGCCGGGGTCGACGTTGCTTCGGTTGACTAAGCCGGCTTTTCATGCCGCAGTTGCTGGCGCCATGTATTTGAATGAAACTCTGGCTGTTTGTTATCCAGTGAAGAGTGTAGGTTCACATGTTGAAGACTTATGCTATGAAATTGAGGAAACAACGGCGAAAGCAGATTGGCATTTAAGGATCAGAATTTATGAGCTCCGTTGTATCTTTGAACTCGAAAAGCAATAATCGCATTTTGGGCGTTACAGTTCTCCTGCCTTATCATCAAATGTAAGACATTGCTGGACAGCTCTTTCGTACATTTCAATCATTCCTTCGCTCATATGAAGGCTGATGTGACCATTAATACCAGAATGAAGGATATCACATGTGTTGTAGCCTTGTAGGATTCCGTTTCGAAAAAAAAACATGTGTTGTAGGAGCTATGCCACACATTAATCAAAAAGAGAGACACGCTTGTAACGTCAAGGCTCCTGTACATGCATACTGTAGCCATGCTGCATTATTGAAGACGTTGATTGGTCCAACCTTAGCTTCCATTACATTCGGCTCAGTAAATTGCACGGCTTGGGCTGTTAACGGGTTGTTAACCATAGCTTCCAGGACTAAGGTGTGCCACTGCTCCTATTAATTTGTAATTTTGTATCCTCTCTCTATCCCACACCCTTTTTGTGAGCTAATCCCTTGGAACCTCTCATCTTTGTTTGTGTAGATCCTTTTTTATCTATAATGCCTACAAGGTGTTCGATGAAAATCCAAACGAGCTGCAGGGAAAGATTCACCTATACGTACATAGTAGATTTTTTTCTGAAACTATGATGATTTTTATAGCAAATTCGAAAACTATACGGCCTAATGCACAAAAATCGAAACTATGACCCCGTCGGCCTTCTGTTGGCCGAAGAGGGACTTTTCGGCCTACCGTTGGCCGAAGTGGGCTCTTCAGCCTCCCGTTGGCCGAAGATTACCCAGCTGGGCCGAAGATAGTATCTTCGGCTTCCCGTTGGCCGAAGAGCACTTTTCGGCTTCATGTTGGCCGAAAAGTGTCAGGGGCACAAAACGTAATTAAGATGGCCTCAAATGAAAAAGTTATCAACATGAAAAATCTTCGTCTCGTCGAAACGGTTGATTTTGATATAAAAATTGTCTTAATCCGAGGTCGTATGCAACCTATAGAACCAAAACAAGGTCAGGGGCAGAAGCTACAGAGTTACTTCGGACAGACCGAATGGATGTCAGAAAAAATTTTAGGGGACATCCGGTGCACTCGGTGAGGCCGTGTGGAATATAGAAGAGTACGCAAGTTTGGTCACGTTCACTCTGTGAGACCGAACCAAACCACTCGGAGGCTCCGAATGGATCCGAAAAATTACCAAAGATTCTTGTCCGAGTTAAAGTTAGGATTTTTGATCCGAAAAATTGTTTGTCTGCACCTGGAGGACTGTTTGCGTACCGCGCTTTCGGCCGGGTCTCCTTCGACGTGAGCTACGGTGCATCACCCCAGCGTCGAGGGTACACGGTGACATTTTTGTGTGCATCACCCCCGACGTCGAGGGTGCACGGTGACGGACCTGAGAGGTGACCATTGCCTCTACTTTTAAGGTGGATGACGCCACCGCCGAAAGTTTTCGTCTCAATTCCTGCCATTGCAACAGAGACATTTCTTCAATGCCGGCATATGTCTTCCCGATGTAGATGAACAATGCCCACATCGATTTATGAGGCGGCTGGACTTCCCGTACAATAAAAGGACTAAAATTCTATCAAAAAATCTTTGGAGATTTCTCGGAGCCTCCGAGTGGTTTGGTTCGGTCTCACCGAGTGAACGTGACCAAACTTGTGTACTCTTTGTATTCCACACGGTCTCACCAAGTGCATCGGGTGTCTCGTGACAAGTTTTCTGACATCCATTCGGTCTGTCCGAAGTAACTCTGCATCTTCTGCCCCTGACCTTGTTTTGACTCTACAGGTTGCATACGATGTCGGATTAAGACGATTTTTATATCAAAATCAACCGTTTCGACGAGACGAAGATTTTTCATGTTGATAACTTTTTCATTTGACGCCATCTTAATTATGTTTTGTGCCCCTGACACTTTTCGGCCAACGGGAAGCCGAAAAGTGCTCTTCGGCCGCTCAAGAGCCCACTTCGGCCAACTGTAGGCCGAAAAGTCCCACTTCGGCCAACGATAGGCCGAAAAGTCCCTCTTCGGCCAACAGAAGGCCGATGGGGCCATAGTTTTGATTTTTATGCATTAAGGCGTATAGTTTCCGAATTTGCTATAAAAATCATCATAGTTTCAAAAAAAAATCTACATAGTACTATCCATGCTCTGTTGTCTGCTCAGTAAGTTCTTTTCCTGAAATTTAGTTTAGTCAACGATGACTTGGCAAGCTACCATTGATTGTTTGAGGCTGCATCAGATAATGGTAATCATATTTAAAGCACATGTTGCTGTGAATTTTGTACAGTTTCAGACTTTTCTCTGCGATCATTTCTGGAATCAACTTATAGCTCAGGTTCTTACTTACCTTCTTATAACATCTCTAAGACATTGTGAGTTTTGTACAGATTTGACGAAGAGATGGGCGAGGACACCGAGCCATGGAGAGGTGTTGTCATTTCCCCATGTGCTGACTGCTGGAGAAGTCACAGGAGGGTGTGGTGGCATAGGCATTGCTGCCACAACGGGTTTTGCAATGGTCAACGACAGTGCCCCCAGCTCCAGTTCATTACGCGGTTTCTTCTGCTAATAATATGATATCTAAAATTCCCTTTAAAATGGTATCCAATATCTTGCTACCATAAACTGAATGCTCCTTATTCTGAAATTATTGTGTATATCACATTATCACCAAGGAGAGGGTTAATGATCGATGCCTATCAGTTCAGGGCCATTAGTATCCATCAAACCACTGAGTGGAATTTGTTCTGAAGAATGCATGCATATATTACTTAGAGTAACATAACAAGACATATTAGTTTTCATATTATGGAAATACAAAACAAGGTAAGATTTTCTGAATTTTAGGTGACACGCTTCATTTCGTATGTACTTCATTTGCAGCTTGGCGTCCAGATATGTACTCCCTCTGTAAACTAATATAAGACCTTTTATAGACCACTACTTTAGTGATCTATAAAAGGTCTTATACTAGTTTATAGAGGTAGTACTTCATAACTTTATTCATGGTCTCATTTTGTATTTACTGCATGTTGTAACCTGTTATTATCCATATGGACTTATTATTTTATCATACACTGGATTCTCCCCTCTTTCTTTCAAGCAATGGAGAGCACCGTTTATGCATTATTTCACTTCTTCACTCAACATGTTCTTGAAACTTCTATATTGACAGATCGCAGGAAAGTCTAGCTACTTTCTCTTTTGAAAGTTAAGCTGAAGCCCAGCAAAGTTTGTAAGGCGGGGTGAAAATTGTCACTCTAATGCAAGTCGCTCATAGCATTGTTAGGTAGATGATTTCTTTTTACCAGGAAGGATGGGTCTCTAAATCAAAATTTTAGTTTAGGAATTATGTTCACTATTTTATTTGTTCAGGGTCATGTGAGCTTTAGTCCTGTAGGTGAACCTGTTACAAAATTGACAATGGAAGAATGCCTTTTTTCTATATTACTATTTTGGTTGCAAAAGGGAGATGGCATAAAGCAGGAAAGTTTTTTCATTATATTTTTTTGTGGATATTCGATATTTTCTATCAATAGCTACCACATAACCCACTTAAGATTTCAACGGTGTAGAAGTTTCCAAAAAATCATTAAAAAAATACTATTAACACTAGGATTATAGTTGAAAGAACATGCGGTGCCCCCATGTTTGGTTTTGGTAATTGATGACAATCTCTATGGACTAATGGTTGCCTTGAGTTATATTTGAAGGTTTTGTCCATAGGCTTTTCTTGGAGTACATGTGTTGGTTTCAAGGAGAGTTTGTGTTGACCAAGGTGCTATTAAGGAATTATCCAAAGCTTGGTCATGTGAGAGTTGAGCTTATTGCAAGCATGTCTTGAAGAAGAAGATTGTGTGATCATTCATGTTTACCTTCAAGACATCATCCAAATGAAGAGAGTTGGAAAGATTCAAGGTTGATCAAGACTAAGTCAAGAGTGAATCAAGTTGATCAACTCACAAAGCGTAGAAGATGTACCGAGAGGGATCAAGTGATCCTATGGTTTGGTAAGCATTGTCCATTGTGCTTTGTGTACTAACCCATGGTCTATGTGAGAGTTCTGCGTGGGGTTAGGTACGTGTTCATGGGCTTGCGTCAAGAGGAAGATATCACTCAACCCATGGAGAGGATGACATCAAGTGGTGATCGTCATCAAGATTGCCGTGTGCAAGTTCAAGTGGATCATCGCGAAGAGATCAAGTGCTTGAAGCTTGCCGTCCATTGTGGTGACAATGGACTTGTGAAGATGTGCCGAAGAGTGGCTCACCCATAGTGGACTATGGGGGAGCAATCATCTAGTCTTCATCGAGCCAACGCAATCAAGAAAGGTGGTCTAACTTGAGGGAGTCAAGATCGTCATCATCTAGCTCAAGTGGACCATGTGCAAGGCAAAGGTTTGCCCTTGATAGGTTTTCTATTTTACCGGTCTCATGGTGGTAGTTTGGAGACCGGTTATAGGATCGTTTGCCGTACTATCAAGGGGGGCTCTCAAGTTGGTAGCTTGATCGTATTGTTAGTAGAGAGCTCAAACCATTGCATCCTTGCATCATCTTTCTTGGTTCTTGTTTGGTTCTCTTTGTGAGTCTTAGAGCTTATGGTCATCTTGATGACAAGCTTGAGTTCATCGAAAATGGAGTTCGCATGCATCTTCTATGATGTTTTCGGTGTTGGAGGTTTTACCGGTCTTTTCCAAGGAAGGGTTCTCACCATTTTCTTATGGGCTTTTTCTCATTTGCTTCTTATTGATATTTCTTTGAATATTGTGTTAGCCCTTGTCGCTAGCTTTCCAACAAACTTGGTTTTATCGAATTCGGAGTCCGTTTGCAAAAGTTGTGGCAGTTTTGGTGTTCTGAAAAGGCTGCAGCGGTACTACCGCGAATTGGAGCGGATGTAATTTTTTATTACCGCTCCAGAGCGGTACTACCGCGGCTCCTACAACGGTAGTACCGCTCCGGACCAAAAACTCGTCCCAAGTCTTGCGGTGGTAGGCTCGGATGTATTTTTTTAGTACCGCTCGCAAGCAGTAGTACCGCTACCATCTGCGGTAGTACCGTGAGGTCGAGCAGTAGTACCGTGAGGACGAGCGGTAGTACCGCTCCGGCGGTTCTACTGGCCTTTTGCCTCCTCGCTGTTGTTTTTCAAAGGGGTATTACCGCCCTAGCGGTAGTACCGCTCCTTGGAGCGGTAGTACCGCTCTGTGCGGGCTGTGAGCATAACGGTTGGATTTTTCCCCACCTATAAAAGCAGGCCTTCTTCCCCAATGAACCTTATCCTTTGAGCTTGTGTTCTTCCCCCATTGTTGACCTTCTTCGAGCTTGCTAACTCTCAATCCCTCCATGGATTCTTGCTAGTTTTTGAGGGAAAAGAGAGAGGAGATCTAGATCCACATTTCCACCAATCACTTTCTCCTCTATGTGAGGGGAACCCCTTGGATCTAGATCTTGGAGTTCTTGGTGTTCTCCTTCTTGTTCTTCCTCTCATTTTCCTCCCTAGCATTAGTTGCTTCGGTGGGATTTGAGAGAGAAGGACTTGGGCACTTCGTGTGCCCTTGCCATTGCATTTGGTGCATCGGTTTGAGTTCTCCACGGTGATACGTGGAAGTGAAGTTTGAGAAGCTTATTACTCTTGGGTGTTTGGGCACCCTAGAGCTTGTTCCTCTTGGGTGCCTTGGCACCTAGACAGTTGGTGTTGTTCGGAGCTCAATCAGTGTGGTGTAAAGCTCCGGGCAAGCGTCGGGGTCTCCAATTAGGTTGTGGAGATCGCCCCGAGCAATTTGACGGGTACCGGTGACCGCCCCCAAGAGTTGCCAAAGTGTACGGGTTCGGTGACCGCCCCCAAGGGTTGCCATTTGTACGGGTTCGGTGACCGCCCTCAAGGGTCCCTTAGTGGAATCACAGCATCTTGCATTGTGCGAGGGCGTGAGGAGATTACGGTGGCCCTAGTGGCTTCTTGGGGAGCATTGTGCCTCCACACCGCTCCAAACGGAGATTAGCATCCGCAAGGGTGTGAACTTCGGGATACATCATCGTCTCCGCGTGCCTCGGTTATCTCTTACCCGAGCCCTTTACTTATGCACTTTACTTTGTGATAGCCGTATTGTTTCTTGTCATACATCTTGCTATCACATAGTTGTTTATCTTGCTTAGTATAAGTTGTTGGTGCACATAGGTGAGCCTAGTTGTTGTAGGTTTTGTGTTTGACAAATTAACCGCTAGGTTTATTCCGCATTTGTTCAAGCCTAAACCGTAATTATTTTAAAGCGCCTATTCACCCCCCCCCCCCCTCTAGGCGACATCCACGATCTTTCAATAGTGTAAGAGGATCTAACGGAGCGATTGAAAAAACACAATTTTGTGTTGCCTTCATATATGTAATTTTTGCCGAGGGCACATAAAGTCATATTTTCCCAATCGCTCTGTTGGAGTTATTTGTTTCACATTTTTTTGAGAATTTTCGAACCATTAAAACCTTAATGGGTTCTGCAGACAACATTTATAGACACAATTTTAGTTCTGGTACTCCACTGGGTCCTAATATAATTAACTTTCAGAGAATGATGGGATTTACCTCAGCAATTGCATATTTCATATATTGGATAGTAAATCTATGAAACACTGTCACTATGTTCTTCTGCAAGTTTCTGTTGATTACATTCATGCATATTTATGTTTAGAGTCAAAACAAGTCCTACAAATAATATGCCATAGTTTATTTTCGGATTCTGGAAATAATTAAATGCCAGTTTATAAGTATTTATACTAAAAATGATATCTCTGACAACCTCTCATGCCAATGGGGCAATACTTCCAGTCCAAATTCATATTTGGCTTTGCCAGTTTCATAGAAATGCTACCTGGATACTGGAGTAGCAACCGTGTGTGAGAAAAGCCTTTTACTTATTCATTGAGAGTTCATTTGTATCGACATCTACTATCTTTGGTCCTTTCCAAGGGCCAATAAGAAAGGGCAAGTTATATATGTTAACTGTCATGGGTACTTTGCTTAAAGAGTACTTGCAGGTTTTCATACCACTCTATCACTAGGATTTCCTTTCAGTTTTTTCTTACACTCTAGGCAAAATATGAATAGCCTCCACTTCAGTTACTTGCCGATAGGTGGTGAACCTGCAAGTAGTTTTTATCATAGTGTGGTAAGCATTGAGAAATTTGTTCATCATACCTCTAAGGTTTAGTGGAAGTATTGTGGTAGTCAGGCAGGAATCATGTTCCAATTACGCCCAGAAGATTTTCATCCTTGTTCTAGCTTCATTGAAGATAAATGTATTATGGCAATTGCACCCTTCCAGGTTTGTGCTTGATTACCTATTCGTATAAATTTGTTTCTTGTGGCAGATAAAGAATAATTTTTGTACGTACATCCTATCCCAACTTGGTAGGTTTACTAATGCCCTGTTCGTATCATGTCTTGTGCTTCTACCGTTAAGTTTGTTATGTTGGACATTGGTGATGATCAGGTAAAGGAAGAAACATTCCAAGCCTCAGGTTTTTCTATACCAATCCCCCGGCTGGTAAGCTCAGGCACTCGTAATGTAAACCGACTTGGATCACATCTAAAATGTCTTTATTGGTCTACTGTAATGAGAAAACCTTTCTTCCGGCAGCACTACAATGCAACATTCAATAAACAGAACTCAATTTTGATATTCTTTTGAACCTTTTTTCTTTGAAAAAAGAATAATTGAATAAAGGAAGGAATATATCATGCACTCACAGTTTTGTCAGTCAGTACCTTATACATGTGTACCAGGAGCATTGGTTTTGCTTCATACATGATGACATGTGAGTGTTGGCCGCCAACTGCTCCTGCTGTCACGGCTAAATCTAGCAGGAAAAAAAAGGAGAGTGACCTCAGGCTGGGCAGGCCATATGGACAACCAGCCCATCACACAATGACCAGCAAACAATTCCAACCAAAGTCAGGCATAAGAGTGACCTGCGACAAAACGCGGCACGGCAAGGTGAGTGGACTGCAGCTTACACCAAATCCGATCAATGTATAGGATGATTTGAGAGCCATAGCGTGGGTCAAGAGTGTCAAGTGAATCAAAAAGACTGGCAGTATAAATCCAGATCCCATCAAACCACTTTTGCTTGAGTTGGGCTTACATTTACCAATTGCACAAACCATGATTAAAAACCTTGAACAGTAGATAAAGTACAGTACTGCTTAGAAGAATGACAATTTGGGAACAATAGGGCAATAGAATTACACATGGGTCTTTAGACTCTGAAAGAAAGAGCATTATGAGGGGAACTACACAACATGGCTCTTTAGACTCTGGAAGAAAGAGCATTATGAGGGGAAACTACACAAAACAGAGTATGAAAAGTGAAAGTGACGGAGTGACAGAGCAAATTGCACATCACTCAGCAGTTTCAGCACACTCAAAAAGAAAAGGAAAAATATATGAAATGATACACCAGTAAGAAAACTTAGCACTGATCACTAGACGGCACGACCAGTGTAGCACGTCGCGGTGATGTCGAATGCTTCTTCTTACTTCCCAGGAGCAAAAGGATCCCGCCTTTGTCGAACTTGATAGGCAGCAGACCAAGAATAACCCCAATGTGATTTCTTGTTCTTAGGCAGATGCCTTGTCGAACTTGAGGGGCTTCACCACCTCCCAGGTGAAGTCGGCATCATCGCGGCCAAAGTGACCATAAGCAGCGGTCTTGATGAACCTGTTTCCACCTTTCTTCAAGTCCAGGTTGATGCTGATCATCCCAGGCCTGAAGTCAAAGTTCTCCTTCACGAGCTTGAGGATCTCCCTGTCGGGGATCTTGCCGGTGCCGTAGGAGTCGACGAACACAGACAGGGGCTCAGGCACCCCAATGGCGTATGAGATCTGCACAATGCAGCGGCGTGCGAGACCACTGGCGATGATGCTCTTGGCAGCCTGCCTGGCAATGTAGGCACCACTGCGGTCGACCTTGGTCGGGTCCTTGCCAGAGAAGGCGCCGCCGCCGTGGGCTCCCCAGCCACCGTAGGTGTCGATGATGATCTTGCGGCCGGTGAGACCGGCATCACCGTGAGGTCCGCCGATGACGAAGCGGCCAGACGGGTTCAGGTGGAAGATGGTGTTCTCATCGAGGTACTTCCCAGGAATCACTGGCTTGATGACGTGCTCCTTGAGGTCTGCGGCAATCTCGTCGTTGGTGACGGTCTCGTCATGCTGTGTGGAGATGAGGACGGTGTGCACACGAACAGGCACCATGGCACCACCCTCGTTTAGGTACTCAATGGTGACCTGGGTCTTTCCGTCAGGCCTGAGCCAGGCGCAGGTGCCATTCTTGCGGACCTCGGTAAGGCGAGCTCCAAGCTTGGTGGCGAGCATGTGGGTGAGGGGCATCAGCTCAGGAGTCTCATCGGTGGCGTAGCCGAACATGATGCCCTGGTCACCGGCACCGATCTCTTCAGGGCGCTTGGTGAAGTGTCCGTGAACACCCTGGGCAATGTCAGGGGATTGCTGCTCGATGTTGACGAGCACCTTGCAATGGTCGGCATCAAGACCGACGTCGTCAGAGATGAAGCCGATATTGCGGCAGGTGTCGCGCACGATCTTCTCGTAGTCGACGGTGGCCTTGGTGGTGATCTCGCCAAAGACCATGACCATGTTGGTCTTGGTGCAGGTCTCGCAGGCAACCTTGCTGTCGGGATCCTGGGCCAAGCAGGCGTCCAAGACGGCGTCGGAGACCTGGTCGCACAGCTTGTCGGGATGGCCCTCGTTCACGGACTCGGACGTGAAGAGGAACGTCTCGGCCGCCATTTCTTCCGTGCTAGCGATGCTCTGCGAATGGAAGAAAATCCAACGATTAGAATCAAACGCATATGAGTCGTGCCACAAAATCACGGTACTGTCCCAGCTACAGAGCATTATAGATGAGAACTCTTATGACTAATCTACACGTCCAGGCACAACAAGAAAAACACCCCAAAACAAGAAAAACAACAAACAGGCCCCTGAGGGGGGTGATTGCTGAACCATCCTGAATCTACCGCCGTCTTCCACACGCCGTCAAAGCCGCCGTCGGAGGAAGGAGCGACGAGAGCCACGAGCCGAAGACCCGCCGCACGCCATCGCATCGAAGCTTTAAAGATCCGAAGAAAGGGCACATCTCACTGTGGCCCATCGGCCGAGGACCACCCCGTGCCTCGGTGCCTGGCGAGCCTCAGATCCGCCATCCCCGGCCGACCACGTCAAAAAGGCCTGGCAACAACCAATCAACCCTGCGCCAGAAGAGAAACCGCCGCCGCCGTCGCCATGAGAAGCAACATCAGCCGGCGACGGCGACCCAGTGTACACATCCACCCGGCCACACAGCAGCCCAAGAGCAAGAACCGCCGTGAGGACGACACAGACGGAAAAACAAAAGATCCATAGCAAAGTGACGACGCCGCCACGACGACCACACCCCGACGCCCGGATACACCAGGCTGGCCACTCCGACGAGGAGCCGGAGCACAATTATTGGGCGTGGCGCCGCCGGCCGGATACAGCGACCCACCCACCTACCAACCCCTTTCACCTCTCTCTTTTTAACTAACTAGCCATGTTTTCATCACGACAAAGCTACGTAGTAATTAAGCGAGCCACGTATGATGAAAAAGTAGAAGATAAATTAGACATGGATGATCGAAGCACGATCAGGACGCGGTGAAGCTAACCTTGTGCAGTTGTGCTGATGCTATTCTTCAGGAGGCCGAAGAACCGAAAGGAAGAGGTCGAATGTATGCACGGTGCTGTAAGGAGATCCCGGCCGCGCAATTTATAGGGGCGGAGGGCCCGCAAGGTCGTGCATGAGTGTTGCTGGTGAGAGCGCGGGACTGCACAACCTGTGCTGCAGCCCTTTGCTGAAGCCCTCCTCGCCACCAAACCCCATTTTTTGCGGTGGGTCAGATCACCTACCAACCATCTACTTTATTTTCTTCCCCACTTGCCCTCTTTTTTAGAAGATCTTCTCCACTTGCCTTGCCTAGTGAGCTGCCTCCGTCAATTCACTATGGACGTGTTTGGTAGGCTACCTGTAGCTAAGTATGCGTGTATAGTTTTCGTCAGTTTTTTAAAAAAACACCTGTAGTTTTATTCATATTCATAACAATCACAGATACACTGATTTGAATTTAAGATCCAAGAAAATAGAAAGTAACTCATATAACTAATAAAATCCCTTGGAAACACCTTCTTGGTGGTATTAATCTCTGCTAGAAGAAATTCTTCAGAGACTTTGGTAAAGAGGCTGCAATTGGACTGAAGCAATGATATTGTCTCTCTTCCATCCGCACGAATATTGTCAATAATGGTTTTTGAAAGTGCCTTGAGTCACCCATCCCAGAAGATGAGAAGTCTTAATTGATAAACGTACTTGGGCTGGGGATGACCCCCCTAGAAATGCAGGACGTCAAAATACGATATCTTCACCATGGTGTCGATGAAATATTTCACCTCCATAAAGAATCAAACCAACAAAAAAAAGGCTTGACACACTAACATGAACTCATCAGATCTGAATAACCGAATCTACGAGGATAGAAAATTCTCTAACCTCATGGCACAGCCAAAAGAACGAGAGTACTTTTGTTTTCACAAAATACAAAGATCACTAGACGCTGACGAAGAACATGAAACTCTTGAAGATGCGAGGTCCCCCCACCTCGCAATGCCAATATGGTAGCTGGAGGCGAGGGAACCAAAAGTCCCTAGCGGTGGTCAGCGGCGGGGCTGCAGCTGTGCCGTTCACGAGCCCTAGACAAATAGAGTTAGGTCGCCAGTTTGGTTGCCTGTGTTTTCTGTTGGGACTGTATGACAAAGAACACAAAGGACTCATGGGCCTGCGTGAGGAGGAACAGTTGATCGGTTGTTTTTTTGGATCCAGGCTCGAGCGAGCCATGTGTGT
>NC_057809.1:462300861-462456356 GCF_018294505.1 Triticum aestivum
TTCTCTCATCACCATCCGGTCTCACCGATGGTCGCTCCTGTTGGGGAACGTTGCAGAAAGCAAAAATTTTCCTACGGTTTCACCAAGATCCATCTATGAGTTCATCTAGCAATGAGTGATCGAATTGCATCTGCATACCTTTCTAGATCACGCGCGGAAGCATTCAAAGAACGGGGATGAGGAAGTCGTACTCGACGTGATCCAAATCACCGGAGATCCTAGCGCTGAACGGACGGCACCTCCGTGTTCAACACACGTACGGTCAGCGTGACGTCTCCTCCTTCTTGATCCAGCAAGGGGGAAGGAGAGGTTGATGAAGATCCAGCAGCACGACGGTGTGGTGGTGGATGCAGCAGTCACCGCAGCAGGGCTTCGCCGTTCTTCTGCGAGAGGGAGAGGTGTAGCAGGGGAGAGGGAGGCGCCAAGAGTCAAGGGTGAGGCTGCCCCTCCCTCCCCCCTTTATATAAGGCCCCTCGCCGGCCCTAGGAGATGGGATCTCCTAGGGGGGGCGGCGACCAAGGGGTGGAGTGCCCCCCAAGCCAGGTGGGGCGCCCCCCACCCTAGGGTTCCCAACCCTAGGCGCATGGGGTGGGCCAAAGGGGGCGCACCAGCCCACTATGGGCTGGTTCCCCTCCCCACTTCAGCCCATGGGGCCCTCCGGGATGGGTGGCCCCACCCGGTGGACCCCCGGGACCCTTTCGGTGGTCCCGGTACAATACCGATGACCCCCGAAACTCTCCCGATGGCCGAAACTGCACTTCCTATATATAATTCTTCACCTCCGGACCATTCCGGAACTCCTCGTGACGTCCGGGATCTCATTTGGGACTCCGAACAACTTTCGGGTTACTGCATATTCATATCTCTACAACCCTAGCGTCACCGAACCTTAAGTGTGTAGACCCTACGGGTTCGGGAGACATGTAGACATGACTGAGACGGCTCTCCGGTCAATAACCAACAGCGGGATCTGGATACCCATGTTGGCTCCCACATGCTCCTCGATGATCTCATCGGATGAACCACGATGTCGAGGATTCAAGCAACCCCGTATACAATTCCCTTTGTCAATCGGTACGTTACTTGCCCGAGATTCAATCGTCGGTATCCCAATACCTCGTTCAATCTCGTTACCGGCAAGTCACTTTACTCGTACCGTAATGCATGATCCCATCACCAGACACTTGGTCACTTTGAGCTCATTATGATGATGCATTACCGAGTGGGCCCAGAGATACCTCTCCGTCATACGGAGTGACAAATCCCAGTCTTGATCCGTGTCAACCCAACAGACACTTTCGGAGATACCCGTAGTATACCTTTATAGTCACCCAGTTACGTTGTGACGTTTGGTACACCCAAATCACTCCTACGGTATCCGGGAGTTACACGATCTCATGGTCTAAGGAAAAGATACTTGACATTGGAAAAACTCTAGCAAACAAACTATACGATCTTGTGCTATGTTTAGGATTGGGTCTTGTCCATCACATCATTCTCCTAATGATGTGATCTCATTATCAATGACATCCAATGTCCATAGTCAGGAAACCATGACTATCTATTGATCAACGAGCTAGTCAACTAGAGGCTTACTAGGGACATGTTGGTGTCTATGTATTCACACATGTATTACAATTTCCGGATAACACAATTATAGCATGAATAAAAGACAATTATCATGAACAAGGAAATATAATAATAATCCTTTTATTATTGTCTCTAGGGCATATTTCCAACAGTCTCCCACTTGCAGTAGAGTCAATAATCTAGTTACATTGTGATGAATCGAACACCCATAGAGTTCTAGTGTTGATCATGTTTTGCCCTAGGGAGAGGTTTAGTCAACGGATCTGCGACATTCAGGTCCGTATGTACTTTACAAATATCTATGTCTCCATCTTGAACATTTTCACGAATGGAGTTGAAGCGACGCTTGATGTGCCTGGTCTTCTTGTGAAACCTGGGCTCCTTGGCAAGTGCAATAGCTCCAGTGTTGTCACAGAAGAGTTTGATCGGCCCCGACGCATTGGGTATGACTCCTAGGTCGGTGATGAACTCCTTCACCCGAATTGCTTCATGCGCTGCCTCCGAGGCCGCCATGTACTCCGCTTCACATGTAGATCCCGCCACGACGCTCTGCTTGCAGCTGCACCAGCTTACTGCTCCACCATTCAACATATACACGTATCCGGTTTGTGACTTAGAGTCATCCAGATCTGTGTCGAAGCTAGCATCGACGTAACCCTTTACGATGAGCTCTTCGTCACCTCCATAAACGAGAAACATGTCCTTAGTCCTTTTCAGGTACTTCAGGATATTCTTGACCGCTGTCCAGTGTTCCTTGCCGGGATTACTTTGGTACCTACCTACCAAACTTACGACAAGGTTTACATCAGGTCTGGTACACAGCATGGCATACATAATAGACCCTATGGCTGAGGCATAGGGGATGACACTCATCTCTTCTATATCTTCTGCCGTGGTCGGACATTGAGCTGAGCTCAATTTCACACCTTGCAACACAGGCAAGAACCCCTTCTTAGACTGATCCATATTGAACTTCTTCAATATCTTATCAAGGTATGTGCTTTGTGAAAGACCTATGAGGCGTCTTGATCTATCTCTATAGATCTTGATGCCTAATATATAAGCAGCTTCTCCAAGGTCCTTCATTGAAAAACTCTTATTCAAGTAGGCCTTAATGCTGTCCAAAAAGTTCTATATCATTTCCCATCAAAAGTATGTCATCTACATATAATATGAGAAATGCTACAGAGCTCCCACTCACTTTCTTGTAAACGCAGGCTTCTCCATAAGTCTGCATAAACCCAAACACTTTGATCATCTCATCAAAGCGAATATTCCAACTCCAAGATGCTTGCACCAGCCCATAAATGGATCGCTGGAGCTTGCATACCTTGTTAGCATTCTTAGGGTCGACAAAACCTTCCGGATGCATCATATACAATTCTTCCTTAAGGAAACCATTAAGGAATGCCGTTTTGACGTCCATTTGCCATATCTCATAATCATAGTATGCGGCAATTGCTAACATAATTCGGACGGACTTCAGCTTCGCTACGGGAGAGAAAGTCTCATCGTAGTCAACCCCTTGAACTTGCCGATAACCCTTAGCGACAAGTCGAGCTTTATAGATGGTAACATTACCATCCGCGTCCGTCTTCTTCTTAAAGATCCATTTGTTTTCTATTGCTCGCCGATCATCGGGCAAGTCTGTCAAAGTCCGTACTTTGTTTTCATACATGGATCCTATCTCGGATTGCATGGCTTCAAGCCATTTGTTGGAATCTGGGCCCGCCATCGCTTCTTCATAGTTCGAAGGTTCATCGTTGTCTAACAACATGATTTCCAAGACAGGGTTGCCGTACCACTCTGGTGCGGAACGTGTCCTTGTGGACCTACGAAGTTCAGTAGCAACTTGATCTGAAGTTTCATGATCATCATCATTAACTTCCTCTCTAGTCGGTGCAGGCACCTCAGGAACATTTTCTTGAGTTGCACCACCTTCCGGTTCAAGAGGTAATACTTCATCAAGTTCTACTTTCCTCCCACTTACTTCTTTCGAGAGAAACTCTTTCTCTAGAAAGGATCCATTCTTGGCAGCAAAGATCTTGCCTTCGGATCTGAGGTAGAAGGTATACCCAATAGTTTCTTTAGGGTATCCTATGAAGACGCATTTTTCCGACTTGGGTTCGAGCTTTTCAGGTTGAAGTTTCTTGACATAAGCATCGCATCCCCAAACTTTTAGAAACGACAGCTTAGGTTTCTTCCCAAACCATAATTCATACGGTGTCGTCTCACTCGACGGAGCCCTATTTAAAGTGAATGCGACAGTCTCTAAAGCATAGCCCCAAAATGATAGCGGTAAATCGGTAAGAGACATCATAGATCGCACCATATCTAATAGAGTGCGATTACAATGTTCGGACACATCATTACGCTGAGGTGTTCCAGGCGGCGTGAGTTGTGAAACTATTCCACATTTTCTTAAGTGTGTGCCAAATTCGTGACTCAAGTATTCTCCTCCACGATCTGATCGCAGGAACTTGATTTTCCTGTCACGTTGATTCTCAACCTCACTCTGAAATTCCTTGAACCTTTCAAAGGTCTCAGACTTGTGTTTAATTAAGTAGACATACCCATATCTACTCAAGTCATCAGTGAGGGTGAGAACATAACGATAACCACCGCGAGCCTCAACACTCATTGGACCGCACACATCAGTATGTATGATTTCCAATAAGTTGGTTGCTTGCTCCATTGTTCCTGAGAACGGAGTCTTGGTCATTTTACCCATGAGGCATGGTTCGCATGTGTCAAATGATTCGTAATCAAGAGACTCTAAAAGTCCATCTGCATGGAGCTTCTTCATGTGTTTGACACCTATGTGACCAAGGCGGCAGTGCCACAAGTATGTGGGACTATCATTATCAACCTTACATCTTTTGGTACTCACACTATGAATATGTGTAGCCTTACGCTCGAGATTCATTAAGAATAAACCATTCACCATTGGAGCATGACCATAAAACATATCTCTCATATAAATAGAACAACCATTATTCTCGGATTTAAATGAGTAGCCATCTCGTATTAGACGAGATCCTGATACAATGTTCATGCTCAAACTTGGCACTAAATAACGATTATTGAGGTTCAAAACTAATCCCGTAGGTAAATGTAGAGGTAGCGTGCCGACGGCGATCACATCAACCTTGGAACCATTCCCGACGCGCATCGTCACCTCGTCCTTCGCCAGTCTCCGCTTATTCCATAGCTCCTGCTTTGAGTTACAAATATGAGCAACTGCACCAGTATCAAATACCCAGGAGCTACTACGAGTACTGGTAAGGTACGCATCAATTACATGTATATCACATATACCTTTCGTGTTGCCGGCCTTCTTGTCCGCTAAGTATTTGGGGCAGTTCCGCTTCTAGTGACCACTTCCCTTGCAATAAAAATACTCAGTCTCGGGCTTGGGTCCATTCTTTGGCTTCTTCCCGGCAGCTTGCTTACCGGGCGCGGCAACTCCCTTACCATCCTTCTTGAAGTTCTTCTTACCCTTGCCCTTCTTGAACTTAGTGGTTTTATTCACCATCAACACTTGATGTTCCTTTTTGACTTCTACCTCTGCTGATTTCAGCATTGCAAATACTTCAGGAATGGTCTTTTCCATCCCCTACATATTGAAGTTCATCACAAAGCTCTTGTAGCTCGGTGGAAGCGACTGAAGGATTCTGTCAATGACCGCGTCATCCGGGAAATTAACTCCCAGCTGAGTCAAGCGGTTATGTAACCCTGACATAGTGAGTATGTGCTTACTGATAGAACTATTTTCCTCCATCTTACAGCTGAATAACTTGTCGGAGACTTCATATCTCTCGACCCGGGCATGAGCTTGAAAAACCATTTTCAGCTCTTCGAACATCTCATATGCTCCGTGTCTCTCAAAACGCTTTTGGATCCCCGCTTCTAAGCTGTAAAGCATGCCGCACTGAACGAGGGAGTAATCATCAGTACGTGTCTGCCAAGCATTCATAACGTCTTGTTCTGCAGGGAGAGCGGGTGCTTCACCTAGCGGTGCTTGTAGGACATAATCTTTCTTGGCAGCTAAGAGGATGATCCTCAGGTTCCGGACCCAGTCCGTATAATTGCTGCCATCGTCTTTCAGCTTGGTTTTCTCTAGGAACGCGTTGAAGTTGAGGACAACGTTGGCCATTTGATCTACAATACATGTTGTAAAGATTTTAGACTAAGTTCATGATAATTAAGTTCATCTAATCAAATTATTCAATGAACTCCCACTTAGATAGACATCCCTCCAGTCATCTAAGTATAACATGATCCGAGTTAACTAGGCCGTGTCTGATCATCACGTGAGACGGACTAGTCAACATCGGTGAACATCTTCATGTTGATCGTATCTTCTATACGACTCATGCTCGACCTTTCGGTCTTCTGTGTTCCGAGGCCATGTGTAGGATCGAAAGTATGTCTAGAGGGGGGGGGGGTGATTAGACTACTTGACCAAATAAAAACTTAACCTTTTCCCAATTTTAGTTCTTGGCAGATTTTAGCTATTGTAGGACAAGTCAAGCAATCATCACACAATTCAAGCAAGCATGCAAAGAGTATATTGGCAGCGGAAAGTAAAGCATTCAACTTGCAAGAATGTAAAGGGAAGGGTTTGGAGAATTCAAACGCAATTGGAGACACGGATGTTTTTCCCGTGGTTCAGATAGGTGGTGCTATCCTACATCCACGTTGATGGAGACTTCAACCCACGAAGGGTAATGGTTGCGCGAGTCCACGGAGGGCTCCACCCACGAAGGGTAATGGTTGCGCGAGTCCACGGAGGGCTCCACCCACGAAGGGTCCATGAAGAAGCAACCACCCACGAAGGGTCCACGAAGAAGCAACCACCCACGAAGGGTCCACAAATAAGCAACCTTGTCTATCTCACCATGGCCATCGCCCATCAAGGACTTGCCTCACCAGCGGTAGATCTTCACGAAGTAGGCGATCTCCTTGCCCTTACAAACTCCTTGGTTCAACTCCACAATCTTGTCGGAGGCTCCCAAGTGACACCTAGCCAATCTAGGAGACACCACTCTCCAAGAAGTAACAAATGGTGTGTAGGTAATGAACTCCTTGCTCTTGTGCTTCAAATGATAGTCTCCCCAACACTCAACTCTCTCTCATAGGATTTGGATTTTGTGGAAAGAAGATTTGACTGGAAAGCAACTTGGGGAAGGCTAGAGATCAAGATTCATATGGTAGGAATGGAATATCTTGGTCTCAACACATGAGTAGGTGGTTCTCTCTCAGAAATATGAGTTGGAATTGTGTATGTGTTCTGATGGCTCTCTCCACGAATGAAGAGGAGGTGGAGGGGTATATATAGCCTCCACACAAAATCCAACCGTTACACACAGTTTTCCAACCTCGGTGGGACCGAATCAACAAACTCAGTCGGACCGAAAAGGTAAACCTAGTGACCGTTAGAGATTTTTGGTGGGACTGACATGCAACTCGGTAGGACCGATATGGTTAGGGTTTGGGCATAACTTAATCTCGGTGAGACCTATTACACAAACTCGGTGAGACCGAGTTTGGTAATAAGCTAACCAGAGAGTTGGTCAGGCAAACTCGGTGGGACCGATTTGCTCTTTCGGTGAGACCGAAAAGTTACAAAAGGGAAACAAAGAGTTTACATTGCAATCTCGGTGGGACCGATTCGCTCTTTCGGTGAGACCGAAAAGTTACGAAAGGGAAACAGAGAGTTTGCAATCCCATCTCGGTGAGACCGAGATCCCTATCGGTAGAACCGAATTGCTAGGGTTTGGTAGTGGCTTATGACAAGTGAAACTCGGTGGCGCCGGATAGAAATAATTGGTAGGACTGAGTTTGGCTTAGGGTTTAGGTCATATGTGGATATGGGAAAGTAGTTGAGGGTTTTGGAGCATATCACTAAGCACATGAAGCAAGATGCTCATTAAGCAACACCTCATCCCTCCTTGATAGTACTGGCTTTTCCTAAAGACTCAATGTGATCTTGGATTACTAAAATATAAAATGAAGAGTCTTGAGCTTTTGAGCTTGAGCTAATCCTTTGTCCTTAGCATTTTGAGGGTTCCACTTTCACATCCGTGCCTTGCCAATCATTGAGCTTTCCTGAAATAGTCATCTTGGAATAGCATTAGCTCAATGAGCTATATGTTGTTATGAATTACCAAAACCACCTAGGGATAGTTGCACTTTCAATCTCCCCCTTTTTGGTAATTGATGACAACATATAGATCAAAGCTTCGACAAATGATAATAAGCATGAAATATATCGTCGCTTTGAGAAGTATGTGACAAGTAAGAGCTCCCCCTAAATTTGTGCATATTTAAAATTTGCTTTGGACTGCAAATGCACAAAGAGTTAGAGTCATGGGTTACTCTTCCATGTTACATACATCTTGGTGGAGCGCTTAAAATGATAAGAATGAAATACATGCACTCATCACCAAGAATAGTGAATGATCACATAAGATAGATAAGATGATAATATTAAGGAAACATTAAGTGTAGCTTATGATCAAACACATGATCATCAATGTCTCACGAGCAATGATATAGTATCTCACACAAAAGCAAACAAAGTTCGAAAAACCACCAAATAAAACAAGAGAGAATAAAAGCAGCACTCTCTCTCTCGAAGCCTATGATCTATACATTTTCTCCCCCTTTGGCAACAAGTTACCAAAAAGTTCCTAGAAAATGCATAGTGCTAAGTCGACACTCAGGCTTGATCTTCAGGTGGTGGTGGAGTCCGGAGCACTCCAAGGACGAAGGCTTCTGTAGACGTGGTTGGAGCTGAAGCTGAAGTAGATGCTGGGGCTGGTGGAATTGAAGCTGTAGCTGGTGCAGAAGTGGTGGCTCTGGTGTCAGCAACTGGCACTGCAGATGATCTCTGAGCTCTGGGCACTCTGGCAAATGCATCAGTTGTAGTCTTCCCTCTCCTCTCCTGCATGTCATCCTGGAGCTGCTCCACTGAGTCTGAATCTCTGTCACTTTGACATCCAAGTCATAGAACTTTTGTTCCATGATCCTCTCTAAGCTTGCCTGGTTCTAAGTTAGGGTGGCTAGTCCTTTCTCAATCCGCAGGGTGGATGCAATCAAGTAACCAAGCTGCTCTTGTTTGGTTTTCAGGAAATATTCAGATGCCTCCTCTTGAGTAGGCATCTTGGCAGCTTTCTCCTTCCTTGCCTTCTCCTTCTTGGCTTGTGCTTGGGCAGATGATGGCTCATTCTCAGTCATGACCACTTGATTATCTTCAAAGTCTGGACGGATGGGCAGGTGTTCCTTGTCCAATAAGTATATGCCCGTGCCCATCTTAGAGTTGATGAGCTCCTGAATCTGTGGGGCATATCCATAGCTCCTCTTCTGGTCTGCTGTTGCCCTCTTGATTGTCTTTACTATGAGGCTCATGACCTTGAATTTCTGAGGTACATCAAATACATGAAGCAAATTGATTGCATGGCCTCTGATCATCTTGCGATCTCCAGACTTGGACAAGAGTGTGTGCCTAAGGATCCAGTTGATCATAGGCAGTCCTGACAACAAGTGTTTTACGGACCCAAGCTGGTGAGTGTCAAGATCATCTACTGGAATCTCCTTGTACATATTTGCCATTGAGTTATGATCCATCTTTTTCTTGGCATAGACATCCAAGTCATCTTCATTTTCCTGTGGGGCATTGATCAACTTTGCCCATTCCTCAACAGTTGATTGGTACCTTGTACCTTCAGACATCCATGTTATCCTTCTATCTGGGTAGAAGTGTGCTGTGGAGTAGAATTGCATAATGAGCTCCTCGTTCCACTTTGTGAGCTTCTGCCCAACAAAGTCTGCAACTCCACAAGCACTAAAGCTGTCAATCACACCAGGATAGTGTTCCTCATTTTCCTTCATGTAGGTCCAGTCGACCCATCTCATGTCACAAACAATGGGCTTCTTATCAAGCAAAACTGTCTCATAGAAGTCCTGCTGTTCCTTAGTGTGGAACCTGTAGTCAACAGCAGTTCTTCTCCTTGAAGCATATGGATCCGTCTCTCTCCATTTTATCAACCCTGAGTCTCTTCTGAGCTTCATGTTCTCAGCCACAGGATGAGCATCATTGTGGTCTGGAATCTTGGGCTTGAGCTTTCTCAGAACATGCTCTTCATCATCTTCTTCTTCAACAACAGTCTCAGGCATTGGGGCCTTGTTCTTCTCAGTTGCAGGTATGCTCCTTGTATTTCTCTTTGGTGCTGTCTTGACCTTTGATGCAGCCTTGGGTGCTTCCTTGGGCTTAGATGCAGTAGCCCCTGATTTGATAGCATCACCCATTATCTTGGGTGCCTTAGGTGCTGGTGCAGCAACCTCTTCTTCTTCCTCCTCATCTTCCATGATGGAAGCCTTGCCAAGCACTCTGGCTACAATTTTCTTCACCCTTTCTTTCCTCTTCTTGCCTTCAGCAGCAACTGGCTCAATGGGAGTGGGCTTTTCAGGAATCTGAGTTGAGGCTCTGGCCTTTGGCATAGGCTGCCTACCTGCTGGCCTTTTGATTTTCAATCCTGGCTTTGTGCCTTGAGCTGAGCCATGTTCCTTCTCGAGCACTACTCTCTTTGAAGTTGCTTCCTCTTCTGCCACATAGTCCTCGTCCTTTGATTCTGAGGTTCTCTTCTTCCTTTGTCTTGTGGCAGCTTTTGGCAGATTGCTAGGGGTGCTCCTGCTGCCTTCATCTGAAGAACTTGAGGGACTAGTGCCCTCACTCATCTGCACTGGCTGTTCTGACATGTTCTGGCTATCACTTTGGTCTGACATGATGAACAAGCTGACTGCTGACCCTGTGAATAGTTTATAGATGAGGTAGAGTGGATGAGCATCACAAAATGCAGAGATTTTTGCAAAAGAATGATTCAAAATCTTAGTTTTAGTTTCCCACTGAAATCATCTCGGATCTACCGATTTTTAAACTCGATGATACCGAAGCAGCTTTGGAACCTAAACTAGTGAACTCGGTCAGACCGAGTCACAATTCGGTGGCACCGAGACTGCTAGGGTTTCACAAAGTTCCAAAATCGGTCACACCGATAAGTAATTCTCGGTCAGACCGAGTCTCACTTGTGCAATGGCATGAGCCAAATCGGTGGGACCGAGTTTTTCAACTCGGTGGGTCCGAGATGGTTTCGGCGGAAACCTAACCCTAAAATTTTCGAATTAAGCCTAATCTACGAGTTCATTGACTGGATAGAAGTTTAACAAACGTGGCAAGAATCATGATGGTCACAATGTGCTAAGAATCGGATTGGGGAATAGCACAAAGATCGAGTCCATACCCTAGTTCGGCGGAGACTCGCTACGGCGGCAACGGCGGGGTTGAATTTCCGTTAACGGCGACGGAGACCAGCGACTGGAGGCGGCTGGCGGCGAGGAGACGATCCGGAGACCAAGTTGGCAGAGCAGGCTATCGCGCGGGCGAAGGGGTTCAGAGAAATTTCCAAATTTTTGCCCGTGACTATATATAGCCCGACCCTGTCGGTATGACCGAGTGGAACAACTCGGTGGCACCGAGATGCAAAACTGTATACAGTTGTTGCAACTCGGTGTGACCGAATGGTTCAAATCGGTTGCACCGAGATCGAAAACCTAGATCAACTTAATGATCTCGGTAGGACCGAAAGTAGGGTATCGGTCAGACCGAGAATCATAAAGAGGTTTTGGAAGTTTAAGTCTATGACGAATCGGGGACTCCGAGCGCTCCTCACACAGAGTGGTTCGAATCTGACTTGATCAAATTTTGTGATGTAGCATGAATAGAGTTTGAGACGAGAAAAGCATAGATAGCTAGAGGAGGTTCTTAGGCATTCTTGTCCATCCACTTGGCAAAAGGAAATAAAACCAAACAATCGAAACAACAAGTGGATGTCCTCGAATGAGTAAAATATGCAACCAGCATGCTCACACAATAAGCTGGCAAATGAAATATGTGACAAGGCATGCACAAACAATTCTAGCATCTATCAAGCAATTTGCGATGACAAGGTCATCTATATATGAGTATATTGACTTAGGAGTCAAGTGAGAACACTTGATCATAGGTCATACTCATCGTTTAAGCTCAAGTGGGGTTACCACTTTTACATAAAGCATTGTTGTGTTCACATCTTTAGAGTTGCTTTAGCTCAAGTCTTAGAGTAAAGCTCCCCCTAGATGTGATATCCCCCCTTAGAGGGATGAACTAACCTCGGGTTTTGTCGATGATGACTTCATGTAGATGTTGAAGATGTGGATGCTCAATGTTGATGTAGATCACTTGGAGCTATCCATTTGAGTGAATTGCACTTTCAATACCTACATGGGTTAGTCCCACAAGGAACAAACAAGGATATCCATAGACATAGAGTGATGCACACACAAGATGATGTCCATTAAAACTTTTAGGTTACCTTGTCCCTTGTCTTACCAACAAGAGGGTTTGTGACTCCTTGAACTAGTGCAAGATGTGGAAGTTGATTGCACTTGTTCTTGCCAAAATGATAAGAGTGAAGTATGTTGGCGGAGTCACCCTCAAGAACTCTCTAGTTCTTCTTCTTTTGGATCCACACCATCTTGATGGGAATCCTTGGAGTTGTAGTCGTACTTGATGAAGTGGAACTTGAAGTAGTCTTGGGAATCCACTTGACTAAGGTCTTAGGAGCTTCTTCAAATGCATCAATTTCCTCTTGAAGCTTGTCCTTGCCTTTTTGCTTGTGGTCTTGTGGTGGAAGATCATCTTGAGCTTGTGCCCCCTTGAAAGAAGTATCATACTTCTCTTGTTGAGGAACAAACTTTGTCTTGGGGTATTGATCTTATTCCCACTCAACTCCATTGGCATTGAACTTTCATTCAAAACCAACACCTTGATTCTTCCGGTGCATTCCTTGCTTGCGCACAATTTCCTCGAATTGCTTACTCCCAGCAAGGCTTTTGTACACTCCTTTCTCTATAATTCCCTTCAATAAGCTATTTTCTTGCTCAAGTGTAACTTGGCTAAGAGAATCATTAGTGGAATCAAGAGAACTACTAGAAGCAACAATATTGGATTTAGCATGATCATTGTTACTGCTAGAGGAAGAATCTTTCTTGTTCTTGTTACTAGACTTGACTTGAGGCATGTAAGTGGATAAGAGTAAACGCTTGGAAATGTAAGAAGAACTTTTCTTGCGGAGATCATCATTGATTGCTTTTAAGAACTCATGCTCTTGCTCAAGATTGAGCTTTTCAAAGTGTAATTTCTCATGAGATCTTAAAAGTTCTCGATGATCTTCGAAGATAGTTTCATGAGCTAACTTAAGAGTGTTTAGTTCTTTAGTTAGAGCCTCAATCTTCTCCTTATCATTGTCATTCGTTTTATCTTGATTAGCATGATTAATTGACGTTTCATCATAGTATTCATCACTAGAGTTGTCAACAAGCAAATCATCACCTAACAAGTCATCTTCATCACTATTGAAATCAACATACTCGGGGTGTGTTACCTTAGGACCTTTGGCCATGAAGCATCTTCCAATTCCTTCATTTGGTGAGTCAAATATGTCGTAGGAGTTGGTTGACACAAGTGCTAGACCGGCAACACCTTCATCTTGAGTATCTTCGGAGTCAGAGTGATAACTTCTCTCGGAGTGGCTGTCGGAGTCGGAGCCGGATACCCATTCACCAACATGAGCTTGATGTCTTCGTTTTGTGTAGCTCCTTGATGATTTTTCCTTCCTTTCCGAATCCTTGCTTCTCCGTGAGTATCTTCGTTCATAACGATCATCTCTACTCCTTCTCTCTCTTGGTGGTGATTCTTTGCTTCTTCTTTTTGGAGAATCTTCTCTTCTCTTGTAGGGAGCCGTACACTCATTGGAATAGTGTCCGGGTCTTCCACAACTGTAGCAGTTTCGCTCTCGACTAGAAGATCTTTTGTCATTGTAGGACCTTGACTTGAAGCTTCTATCTTTGCTTCTAATCTTGTAGAACTAGTTGAAGTTCTTCACCATTAAGCTCAATTCTTCATTGAAGTTTTGTTTCTCACTTGATGATGTAGGGGCTTCACATGAGGCTTTGTAGGCACCACTTGATTTGTTGTGAAGTTCCTCTTTATCCTTAAGTGACATCTCATGAGCAACAATTCTTCCAATCACCTCCGTTGGCTTGAGATCTTTGTAATTGGGCATCATTTGGATCAATGTGCACACGGTATCATATTTTCCATCCAAGGCTCTTAGAATCTTCTTGATGATGAATCTATCGGTCATCTCTTCACTTCCTAAGCCAGCAATCTCATTTGTGATGAGAGCAAGCCTAGAGTACATTTCAGCGACACCTTCACCATCCTTCATTTTGAACTTGTCAAGTTGACTTTGAAGCACATCCAACTTGGATTCCTTGACGGAGTCGGTACCTTCGTGCATATCAATCAAAGTGTCCCAAATTTCCTTTGCATTCTCAAGACGGCTGATTTTGTTGAATTCTTCGGGGCACAATTCGTTGAAGAGAATATCACAAGCTTGAGCATTGTATTGCAACATCTTCAACTCATCCGCGGTAGCTTCACGGTTTGGTTCTTTCCCATCAAAGAAGTCACCTTGCAAACCAACACACACAATAGCCCAAACGGCGGGGTTATGTCCAAGAATATGCATTTTCATTTTATGCTTCCAACTAGCAAAATTAGTACCATCAAAGTAAGGACCTCTACGGTGATAATTTCCCTCGCTAGACGCCATACTCTCCTAGGTTGTGAAACCAAGGCTATGACCACCAAAAGCTATGGAGATCAAAGCAAATGGAGACCAAAGCTCTGATACCACTTGTAGGATCGAAAGTATGTCTAGAGGGGGGGGGGTGATTAGACTACTTGACCAAATAAAAACTTAACCTTTTCCCAATTTTAGTTCTTGGCAGATTTTAGCTATTGTAGGACAAGTCAAGCAATCATCACACAATTCAAGCAAGCATGCAAAGAGTATATTGGCAGCGGAAAGTAAAGCATGCAACTTGCAAGAATGTAAAGGGAAGGGTTTGGAGAATTCAAACGCAATTGGAGACACGGATGTTTTTCCCGTGGTTCGGATAGGTGGTGCTATCCTACATCCACGTTGATGGAGACTTCAACCTACGAAGGGTAACGGTTGCGCGAGTCTACGGAGGGCTCCACCCACGAAGGGTAATGGTTGCGCGAGTCCACAAAGGGCTCCACCCACGAAGGGTCCACGAAGAAGCAACCACCCACGAAGGGTCCACGAATAAGCAACCTTGTCTATCCCACCATGGCCATCGCCCACGAAGGACTTGCCTCACTAGCGGTAGATCTTCACGAAGTAGGCGATCTCCTTGCCCTTACAAACTCCTTGGTTGAACTCCACAATCTTGTCGGAGGCTCCCAAGTGACACCTAGCCAATCTAGGAGACACCACTCTCCAAGAAGTAACAAATGGTGTGTAGGTAATGAACTCCTTGCTCTTGTGCTTCAAATGATAGTCTCCCCAACACTCAACTCTCTCTCATAGGATTTGGATTTTGTGGAAAGAAGATTTGAGTGGAAAGCAACTTGGGGAAGGCTAGAGATCAAGATTCATGTGGTAGGAATGGAATATCTTGGTCTCAACACATGAGTAGGTGGTTCTCTCTCAGAACATATGAGTTGGAATTGTGTATGTGTTCTGATGGCTCTCTCCACGAATGAAGAGGAGGTGGAGGGGTATATATAGCCTCCACACAAAATCCAACCGTTACACACAGTTTTCCAATCTCGGTGGGACCGAATCAACAAACTCGGTCGGACCAAAAAGGTAAACCTAGTGACCGTTAGAGATTTTCGGTGGGACTGACATGCAACTCGGTAGGACCGATATGGTTAGGTTTTGGGCATAACTAATCTCGGTGAGACCGATTACACAAACTCGGTGAGACCGAGTTTGGTAATAAGCTAACCAGAGAGTTGGTCAGGCAAACTCGGTGGGACCGATTTGCTCTTTCGGTGAGACCGAAAAGTTACAAAAGGGAAACAAAGAGTTTACATTGCAATCTCGGTGGGACCGATTCGCTCTTTCGGTGAGACCGAAAAGTTACGAAAGGGAAACAGAGAGTTTGCAATCCCATCTCGATGAGACCGAGATCCCTATCGGTAGAACCGAATTGATAGGGTTTGGCAGTGGCTTATGACAAGTGAAACTCGGTGGCGCCGGATAGAAAGAATCGGTAGGACCGAGTTTGGCTTATGGTTTAGGTCATATGTGGATATGGAAAGTAGTTGAGGGTTTTGGAGCATATCACTAAGCACATGAAGCAAGAGGCTCATTAAGCAACACCTCATCCCTCCTTGATAGTACTGGCTTTTCCTAAAGACTCAATGTGATCTTGGATCACTAAAATATAAAATGAAGAGTCTTGAGCTTTTGAGCTTGAGCCAATACTTTGTCCTTAGCATTTTGAGGGTTCCACTTTCACATCCGTGCCATGCCAATCATTGAGCTTTCCTGAAATAGTCATCTTGGAATAGCATTAGATCAATGAGCTATATGTTGTTATGAATTACCAAAACCACCTAGGGATAGTTGCACTTTCACCATGTCTGTACATGCTAGGATCGTCAAGTCAACCTAAGTGTTTGCATGTGTAAATCTGTCTTACACCCGTTGTATGTGAACGTTGGAATCTATCACACCCGATCATCACGTGGTGCTTCGAAACAATGAAATGTCGCAACGGTGCACAGTTAGGGGGAACACTTTCTTGAAATTATTATGAGGGATCATCTTATTTACTACCGTCGTTCTAAGTAAACAAGATGCAAAAACATGATAAACATCACATGCAATCAAATAATAATAGTGACATGATATGGCCAATATCACATAGCTCCTTTGATCTCCATCTTGGGGCTCCATGATCATCTTGTCACCGGCATGACACCATGATCTCCATCATCGTGTCTCCATGAAGTTGCTCGCCAACTATTACTTCTACTACTATGGGTAACATGTTTAGCAATAAAGTAAAGTAATTTACATGGCATTTCTCAATGACACGCAGGTCATACAAAAAATAAAGACAACTCCTATGGCTCCTGCCGGTTGTCATACTCATCGACATGCAAGTCGTGATTCCTATTACAATAGCATGAACATCTCATACATCACATATATATCATTCATCATTCATCACAACTTTGGCCATTTCACATCATGAAACACTTGCTGCAAAAACAAGTTAGACGTCCTCTAATTGTTGTTGCAAGTTTTACGTGGCTGCAATAGGGTTCTAGCAAGAAAGTTTTCTTACCTACATGAAAGCCACAACGTGATTTGTCAACTTCTATTTACCCTTCATAAGGACCCTTTTCATCGAATCCGCTCCAACTAAAGTGGGAGAGACAGACACCCGCCCAACTAGTGCATGTCAGTCGGTGGAACCGGTCTCACGTAAGCGTACGTGTAAGGTTGGTCCGGGCCGCTTCATCCCACAATACTGCTGAAGCAAAATAAGACTAGTAGCGGCAAGAAAGTTGACAACATCTACGCCCACAACAAATTGTGTTCTACTCGTGCAAAGAGAACTACGCATAGACCTAGCTCATGATGCCACTGTTGGGGAACGTTGCAGAAAACAAAAATTTTCCTACGGTTTCACCAAGATCCATATATGAGTTCATATAGCAATGAGTGATCGAATTGCATCTACATACCTTTGTAGATCACGCGCGGAAGCGTTCAAAGAACGGGGATGAGGAAGTCGTACTCGACGTGATCCAAATCATCGGAGATCCTAGCGCTGAACGGATGGCACCTCCATGTTCAACACACGTACGGTCAGCGTGACGTCTCCTCCTTCTTGATCCAGCAAGGGGGAAGGAGAGGTTGATGAAGATCCAGCAGCACGATGGCGTGGTGGTGGATGCAGCAGTCACCGCAGCAGGGCTTCGTCGTTCTTCTGCGAGAGGGAGAGGTGTAGCAGGGGAGAGGGAGGCGCCAAGAGTCAAGGGTGCGGCTGCCCCTCCCTCCCTCCCCTTTATATAGGCCCCTAGGGGGGTGCGCCGGCCCTAGGAGATGGGATCTCCTAGGGGGGGCGGCGGCCAAGGGGTGGAGTGCCCCCCAAGCCAGGTGGGGCGCCCCCACCCTAGGGTTCCCAACCCTAGGCGCATGGGGTGGGCCAAAGGGGGTGCACCAGCACACTATGGGCTGGTTCCCCTCCCCACTTCAGCCCATGGGGCCCTCCGGGATGGGTGGCCCCACCCGGTGGACCCCCGGGACCCTTCCGGTGGTCCCGGTACAATACCGGTGACCCCCGAAACTCTCCCGATGGACGAAACTGCACTTTCTACATATAATTATTCACCTCCGGACCATTCTGGAACTCCTCGTGACGTCCGGGATCTCATCCGGGACTCCGAACAACTTTCAGGTTACTGCATATTCATATCTCTACAACCCTAGCGTCACCGAACCTTAAGTGTGTAGACCCTATGGGTTCGGGAGACATGTAGACATGACCAAGACGGCTCTCCGGTCAATAACCAACAGCGGGATCTGGATACCCATGTTGGCTCCCACATGCTCCTCGATGATCTCATCGGATGAACCACGATGTCGAGGATTCAAGCAACCCCGTATACAATTCCCTTTGTCAATCGGTACGTTACTTGCCCGAGATTCGATCGTCGGTATCCCAATACCTCGTTCAATCTCGTTACCGGCAAGTCACTTTACTCGTACCGTAATGCATGATCCCGTCACCAGACACTTGGTCACTTTGAGCTCATTATGATGATGCATTACCGAGTGGGCCCAGAGATACCTCTCCGTCATACGGAGTGACAAATCCCAGTCTTGATCCGTGTCAACCCAACAGACACTTTCGGAGATACCCGTAGTATACCTTTATAGTCACCCAGTTACGTTGTGACGTTTGGTACACCCAAATCACTCCTACGGTATTCGGGAGTTACACGATCTCATGGTCTAAGGAAAAGATACTTGACATTGGAAAAACTCTAGCAAACAAACTATACGATCTTGTGCTATGTTTAGGATTGGGTCTTGTCCATCACATCATTCTCCTAATGATGTGATCTCATTATCAATGACATCCAATGTCCATAGTCAGGAAACCATGACTATCTATTGATTAATGAGCTAGTCAACTAGAGGCTTACTAGGGACATGTTGGTGTCTATGTATTCACACATGTATTACGATTTCCGGATAACACAATTATAGCATGAATAAAAGACAATTATCATGAACAAGGAAATATAATAATAATCCTTTTATTATTGTCTCTAGGGCATATTTCCAACAGCTCCACCATCGTGTAGCCCTAATCCTTGCCCCGTCGGCTGCAACCACCAGCACTGTGTCGGAGTGTGTAGTCAGGACACCATGGATCAAGGATACCCTGTATGAGTTTGACCAAGGCCTAAAACACTTTGTCACACCACGAGCAAAAGATCACGCAAGGACACCGAGTTTAGGCTCCATGCTAGCGTAAAACCCTACTTCTTGTTCTTATTGATATGGAATGGAGGACTGCAAGTGCTGGAGTGTTACAAAGATGGTGGTCAGGGTGCGACCATTGATGGTTGGGGTCCTAGCTAGAGTACCTGAGAACTCCTAACTCTAACCCTCTTGCCTTCTCTGGGATGAGGCTGCTACTTGGCATTCTCCTTGGGATTGGTGTATGTTGATGAGCTCTATGTTGGTTGTGTTGTGTGATACGTCTCCAACGTATCTATAATTTTTGATTATTCCATGCTATTATATTATCTGTTTTGGATGTCTTATATGCATCAATATGCTATTTTATATTATTTTTGGGACTAACCTATAAACCTAGAGCCCAGTGCCAGTTCCTCTTTTTCCCTATTTTTGAGTTTCGCAGAAAAAGAATACCAAACGGAATAAAACCTTCGCGATGATTTTTCTTGGACTAGAAGACAACCAGGAGACTTGGAGATGAAGTCAGAGGAGCCACGAGGCGTCCACAAGGACGGAGGGCGCGCCCATGGGGGTAGGGCGCGCCCCCACCCTTGTGGGCCTCTTGTGCACCTCCTAACCTAATTCTTTCGCCTATATATTCCCATATATCCCCAAACCAACAGAGGCATCCACGAAAACACTTTTCCACCGCCGCAACCTTCTGTACCCATGAGATCCCATCTAGGGACCTTTCCCGGCACCCTGCCAGAGGGGGATTCGATCACGGAGGGCTTCTACATCAACTCTATTGCCCTTCCGATGAAGCATGAGTAGTTTACCTCAGACCTACGGGTCCATAGCTAGTAGGTAGATGGCTTCGTCTCTCTCTTTGATTCTCAATACCATGTTCTCCTCGATGTTCTTGGAGATCTATTCGATGTAATACTTTTTTACGGTGTTGATGTCTACTACACAACCTTCTTCGTGTAGACGTTGTTGGGCCTCCAAGTGCAGAGGTTTGTATGATAGTAGCAAATTTCCCTCAAGTGGGTGACCTAAGGTTTATCAATCCGTGGGAGGCGTAGGATGAAGATGGTCTCTCTCAAACAACCCTGCAACCAAATAACAAAGAGTCTCTTGTGTCCCCAACACACCCAATACAATGGTAAATTGTATAGGTGCCCTAGTTCGGCGAAGAGATGGTAATACAAGTGCAATATGGATGGTAGATATAGGTTTTTGTAATATGAAAATATAAAAACAACAAGGTAACTAATGATAAAAGTGAGCGTAAATGGTATTGCAATGCTAGGAAACAAGGCCTAGGGTTCATACTTTCACTAGTGCAAGTTCTCTCAACAATAATAACATAATTGGATCATATAACTATCCCTCAACATGCAACAAAGAGTCACTCCAAAGTCACTAATAGCGGAGAACAAACAAAGAGATTATTGTAGGGTACGAAGCCACCTCAAAGTTATTCTTTCTGATCGATCTATTCAAGAGTCCGTAGTAAAATAACACGAAGCTTTTTTTCCGTTCAATATATCCTAGAGTTCGTACTAGAATAACACCTTAAGACACAAATCAACCAAAACCCTAATGTCACCTAGATACTCCAATGTCACCTCAAGTATCCGTGGGTATGATTATAATATGCATCACACAATATCAGATTCATCTATTCAACCAACACAAAGAACTTCAAAGAGTGCCCCAAAGTTTCCACCGGAGAGTCAAGACGAAAATGTGTGCCAACCCCTATGCATAAGTTCACGAGGTCACGGAACTCGCAAGTTGATCACCAAAACATACATCAAGTGGATCACGTGATATCCCATTGTCACCACAGATAAGCACATGCAAGACATACATCAAGTGTTCTCAAATCCTTAAAGACTCAATCCGATAAGATAACTTCAAAGGGAAAACTCAATCCATCACAAGAGAGTAGAGGGGGAGAAACATCATAAGATCCAACTATAATAGCAAAGCTTGCAATACATCAAGATCGTGCCAAATCAAGAACACGAGAGAGAGATCAAACACATAGCTACTGATACATACCCTCAGCCCCGAGGGTGAACTACTCCCTCCTCGTCATGGAGAGCGCCGGGATGATGAAGATGGCCACTGGAGAGGGATTCCCCCCTCCTGCAGGGTGCCGGAACGGGTCTAGATTGGTTTTCAATGGCTACAGAGGCTTGCGGCGGAGGAACTTCTGATCTAGGTTTCTTTCTGGAAGTTTGGGGTTATATAAGAGGTGTTGGAGTCGGGAACAAGTCAGGGGGGTCCCCGAGGCGGCCATGTGGTAGGGGGGCGTGATACGTCTCCGTCGTATCTACTTTTCCAAACACTTTTGCCCTTGTTTTGGACTCTAACTTGCATGATTTGAATGGAACTAACCCGGACTGACGCTGTTTTCAGCAGAATTGCCATGGTGTTATTTTTGTGCAGAAATAAAAGTTCTTGGAATGACCTAAAAATCAACAAAGATTATTTTTGGAATATATAAAAAATACTGGCGAAAAGATCCACGTCAGGGGGCCCACACCCTGTCCACAAGGGTGGGGGCGCGCCTACCCCCCTGGGCGCGCCCCCTGCCTCGTGGGCCCCCTGACGCTCCACCGACCTCAACTCCAACTTAATATATTCACTTTCAGGGAGAGAAAAAAAATCAGAGAGAAGGATTCATCGCGTTTTACGATACGGAGTCGCCACCAAGCCCAAAACTCTCTCGGGAGGGCTGATCTAAAGTTCGTTCGGGGCTCCGGAGAGGGGAATCCGTCGCCATCGTCATCATCAACCTTCCCCCATCACCAATTTCATGATGCTTGCTGGACGGTGAGTAATTCCATCGTAGGCTTGCTGGACGGTGATGGGTTGGATGAGATTTATCATGTAATCGAGTTAGTTTTGTTAGGGTTTGATCCCTAGTATCCACTATGTTCTGAGATTGATGTTGCTATGACTTTATTATGCTTAATTCTTGTCACTAGGGCCCGAGTGCCATGATTTCAGATCTAAACCTATTATGTTTTCATGAATATATGTGAGTTCTTGATCCTATCTTGCAAGTCTATAGTCACCTATTATGTGTTATGATCCGTGAACACTGAAGTGACAATAATCGGGATACTTACCGGTGATGACCATAGTTTAAGGAGTTCATGTATTCACTATGTGTTAATGCTTTGGTCCAGTACTCTATTAAAAGGAGGCCTTAATATCCCTTAGTTTCCAATAGGACCCCGTTGTCACAGGAGGGTAGGACAAAAGATGGCATGCAAGTTCTTTCCATAAGCACGATATTTGGAATACATGCCTACATTACATTGATGAACTGGAGCTAGTTCTGTGTCACCCTATGTTATAATAGTTGCATGATTGATCGCATCCGACATAATTCTCCATCACTGATCCAATCCCTACGAGCTTTTCATATATTGTTCTTCGCTTATTTACTTTTCCGTTACTACTGTTACAATCACTATAAAACCAAAAATATTACTTTTGCTACCGTTACCATTACTATCATATCACTTTGCTACTAAACACTTTGCTGCAGATATTAAGTTTCCAGGTGTGGCTGAATTGACAACTCAGCTCCTAATACTTAAGAATATTCTTTGGCTCTCCTTGTGTCAAATCGATAAATTTAGGTTGAATACTCTACCCTCGAAAAACCGTTGCGATCCCCAATACTTGTGGGTTATCAAGACTATTTTCTGGCGCCGTTGCCGGCGAGCATAACTCTATTCTTTGAGTCACTTGGGATTTATATCTGCTTATCACTATGAAGAACTTGAGAGATCAAAGAACCAAGATTTTACCCTCAACTACGAGGGGAGGTAAGGAACTGCCATCTAGCTCTGCACTTGATTCACCTTCTGTTTTGAGTAAACTTGCGACACCTACACATGCTATTGATTCTGATAGGTCGCATGTTATTGATGATGCCACTTCTGCTTTGCATGATACTTATGATGAAACTACTTCTATGCTTGATAATACTGTGCCACTAGGTGAATTTATTGATGAACAACTTGCTAGGGCTAGAGAGAATGAAATCATTGAAACTGATAATATTGATGAAAGTGATGTTGAAGATTCTCCCCCTAGATATGAATTGCCTGTTGTGCCTGAGGGTTATGTTATGGATGAAGAAACTGCTAGAGACTTTCTTGCTTGCAATGATAGATCTGATCTTAAGAAATTATTAGCTAAGCTTAAAGAAAGGTCTTTGAATGCTAGAATGAAATATGACCCTATTTTTGCTACTTCACCTATCTTTATTACTGATAAGGATTATGATTTCTCTATCGATCCTGAGTTAATTACTTTGGTTGAATCTAATCCTTTTTATGGCTATGAATCTTAAACTGTTGTGGCACATCTTACTAAATTAAATGATATAGCCACCCTGCTTACTCATGATGAGAAAACTCGATATTACTTTATCCTTAAGTAATTTCCATTCTCATTAAAGGGTGATGCTAAAACATGGTTTAATTCTCTTGATCCTGATTGTGTGCGTAGTCCCCAGGACATGATCTATTACTTCTCTACTAAATATTTCCCCGCTCATAAGAAACAAGCTGCCTTAAGGGAAATATATAATTTTGTGCAAATTGAAGAAGAGAGTCTCCCACAAGCTTGGGGGAGGCTTCTCCAATTACTTAATGCTTTGCCTGATCATCCTCTCAAGAAAAATGAAATACTTGATATCTTTTATAATGGACTAATCGATGCTTCCAGAGACTACCTGGATAGTTGTGCTGGTTGTGTTTTCAGGGAAAGAACTATTGATCAAGCTGAATTGCTATTGAATAATATGTTGACTAATGAAAATAATTGGACACTTCCTGAACCAACTCCTAAGCCAACTCCGAAGAAAAGGGGTATTCTATTTCTCAGTCCTGAAGATATGCAAGAGGCACAGAAATCTATGAAAGAAAAAGGTATTAAAGCTGAAGATGTTAAGAATTTACCACCTATTGAAGTGATACATGGTCTTGATAACCCGACACAGGTAGTAAATGTAAATTCTCTCTATAGATTTGATAAATGCGAAATCCATTTACTAAGTTTGCTAGCCAATGTTTGGATGAGTTTGATGACTTTATGGTTAAACAAGAAAACTTCAATGCTTATGTTGGTAGACAATTGAAATGCAATGCTGATATGCTTGAACACTTGAGTGATTATATGTCTAGAGTTAAAGGTGAACTTAAACTTATTAGTAAACATGCTTCTATGGTTATCACTCAAGTAGAACAAGTGCTTAAAGCTCAGAATGATTTGATCAATAAATTAAATAGTAAGAAAAATGATAATGCTGTTAGAGTTATGACTAGAGGTGGTAAAATGACTCAGTAACCTTTGTATCCTGAGGGCCATCCTAAGAGAATTGAGCAAGATTCTCAGAGAGCTAATGTTGATACACCTACTCCTTCTAAGAGGAAGAAAAAGAAAAATGATAGGACTTTGCATGCTACTAGTGAACCTGTTGTTGACACACCTGAGAATCCCAATGATATTTCTATTTCTGATGCTGAAACACAATCTGGTAATGAACATGAACCTAGTGATAATGTTAATGATGATGTTCATACTCAACCTAGCAATAATAATGATGTAGAAATTGAACTTGTTGTTGATCTTGATAACCCACAATCAAAGAATAAATGTTATGATAAGAGAGACTTTGTTGCTAGGATGCACGGTAAAGAAAGAGAACCACGGGTTCAGAAACCCATGCATTTTCTTCCTAAACCATCCAAGAAAAAGGATGGTGAGGATTTTGAGCACTTTGCTGAAATGATTAGACCTATCTTTTTGCGTATGCGTTTGACTGATATGCTTAAAATGAACCCTTATGCTAAATACATGAAAGATATTGTTACTAATAAAAGAAAGATACCGGAAGCTGAAATTTCCACCATGCTTGCTAATTACACTTTTAAGGGTGGAATACCAAAGAAACTAGGAGATCCAGGAGTACCAACTATACCATGCTCCATTAAAAGAAACTATGTTAAAACTGCTTTATGTGATGTTGGAGCCGGTGTTAGTGTTATGCCTCTCTCTTTATATCGTAGACTTGATTTGAATAAGTTGACACCTACTGAAATATCTTTGCAAATGGCTGATAAATCAACTGCTATACCTATCGGTATTTGCGAGGATGTGCCTGTTGTGGTTGCAAATGTTACTATTTTAACGGACTTTGTTATTCTTGATATTCCCGAGGATGATAGTATGTCGATTATCCTTGGTAGACCCTTTTTGAATACTGCAGGGGCTGTTATTGATTGCAATAAAGGCAATGTCACTTTTCATGTTAATGGTAATGAGCATACAGTACACTTTCCAAGGAAACAACCTCAAGTCCACAGTATCAATTCTATTGGAAAAATCTCAACAATCACTATTGGAGGTTTTGAATTTCCTCTTCCTACTGTCAAGAAGAAATATGATATTCTTATTGTGGAGGATGTGCATATCCCCGTTGAGGTAACCTAGTGTTATTCAAAAATTCTCCGGTTTCATGTTATTCGAGATGAGTTTGTTAACAAGACCTAATCAACCTTGTGAGTGGATTCCTTTTGATGAGCATGAGATGGATGAATTTAGAAAACACATCTCTTTATACCATCTTTTTACTTTCTGTTATTTATATTAAATAAAGCAAAAATAGTATTTTCTGTCTGTTTTCTGAATTATCCATGCAATAAAAAATACCCCAAAAAAAAGTTCTCCAAATGCCCTGAAAATGAAATATGATTTTTTCTAGAATATTTGAGAATATTTGCCACTGAGAACACAGCAGGGGGAGCAGCCACGTGCCCACGAGGGTGGAGGGCGCGCCCTACCCCCTGGGCCCGCCCCCTGCCTCGTGGACCCCACGTGGGTCCCCTCCACTTATTCCAGCACCCACACACTCCTTCATCCAGAAAAAATTACCCATCAGCTCAAACCCGTGTTCTAGCTCATCTTGCTGCCATTTTCGATCTCCTTGCTCAAAGCTCCTCTAACAAAACTGCTTTGGGGGATTGTTCTTTGGTATGTGACTCCTCCGATGGTCCAATTAGTTTTTGTTCTAGTGCTTTATTTATTGCAAATTTTTGCTGCTTAGGTGACCCTGTTATTGAGCTTGCATGTCAAATTTATGTGGTCAAAAGTAGTTTCAATGCATGATATAGCCTCTAGGCACTTGTAGGAGTAGTTTCTATCAATTTTGTTGAGTTTGGTTCACTTTTTTAAGTTACTAAAAATTTCAGAAATTTTCAGAAAATATGAAGAGATTTTTGAGGGGCTCATCGAGCCGAAGCTCGAAGGATAAGAAAAGTGAAGAAAACAAGAAGCCCAAGTATAATCTCCCTCGTACTACGGAGGTTTGACTGTGTGAATGGCCTTGTGATGAGTTCTTGAGAGAAGCCGGGATTCATGAAGATTTTTATCATTTGGCTGAGAATGCAGGCCTCACCGCCTTACTCCACGACCAGCGTGAACAGTATCTCTTACTCACCAATATCTTTATACAAAATTTTCATTTCCATGCTAGGAGATCACCACCTTCGGTTGAATTTTATTTATATGATGAGCATAAGGAGATGTCACTTTATGATTTTTGCCGGGTCTATTTGATACCCTTTGAGGGCAGCATAGAGGAACCACATCATAATGATGTGGAGGGATTTATTGATATGATTGCTATAGGGGAAACGAGGAAAGTTTCCGATGCGAGAATCACTAGCATACATTTTCCTGTTCTATGTTACTTCGCAATATTTGCTAGTAGATGCCTAATTGGTCGGGGGAACTGTGGAAACCTTAGTGCTCATGATATTGTTATTTTGCGCCATGCCCTATTTCATGATACTACTTTCAGTTTAGGCGCTATTGTTGCTAAACGGTTAAATATGAACCGTACTAAGGGCCCCGTCCTCGGAGGCATCTTTGCCCCGCGCCTTGCTGCACACTTTAACATACCTATCAGGCATTTTGATAAAGAGGAAAAGTTTCTTCCTCCTATTGTTCTAGATTATAAGAGTATGGTAGCACATGAGTTTATTGTTAAGGACAAGAAGAAGATACTTAAGTACAAATTAATATTTGGTAAAGATTATTGTGAGATTATTACCTTGCCCGCGCCCTCTTTGTTTAACATATTTTCAGGCACGTACCTCATTTTGCCTGAGGCCATTCATGCGTACCGGGGCCATATGTCAGCTGTAGAGCCTGAGCCGGAGCCACCACTTGATCCTTACCGTTAGTCTGTTTATCAGTGGGATCCGGAGGAGATCGCCAACCAGTGGCACCTAGAGGACACTCCTCCATACACCGGAGAGGGCCACTTTGATCCTTGGGCATGGACCAACTTAGGCCAAAAGGCTAAGCTTGGGGGAGTACGTATTTCTCACTGACATTACATTCATGTTCACACACTCATGCCAGTTGTCGGTGCTCATACTTTTTCATTGTATCATCCATGCTAGTTTATTTTCTTTTTAAGCTTTCTTCTTGTGCGTTTAAAAAAACCTTAAGAAAAAAACCAAAAAAAATTAGTTGTAGCTTTTAACTAGTTTACTCTCCATGCCTGTAGTGGTAGTAATTAAAAGAAAACCCAAAAAGATTTATTGTTCTTCTTTTGTTTGTTGGGAGCTTTCTCGTGTAAATAGTTTTGTTCCTTTCCTTTTCTTTGGGGGTCGAGAGGAGAAGACCATAATGAAAATGTTGGGTGGCTCTCTTATGCACTATTGTTGATCTAACAAAGAGCCCATATTACCTTGTATTCTCTATTAAATTGAATGCTTGTAGATTCCAGCTTAGTCCAATGCACATGCACTATTATTATTATCCACACCGTTTGGTCGTGCAAGTGAAAGGCAATAATGACAATATATGATGAACTGATTGAGATGAGAAAAGCTGGTATGAACTCGACCTCTCTTGTTTTTGTAAATATGATTAGTCCATCATTCCTGATTCAGCCTATTATGAATGAAACATGTTTGCAATGACAATTAGAGATTATAGTTGCTTATGCCATGCTTAATTTGCTAGGAGTTTATAATGGTTTACCTTGCGTGCCAACATGCTATTAAAATGGTTGTGATGTGGTATGATGGGGTGGTATCCTCCTTTGAACGATTCGAGCGTCTTGACTTGGCACATGTTCACGCATGTAGTTGAAACAAAATCAACATAGCCTCTATGATATTTATGTTCATGGTGAATTATATCCTACTCATGCTTGCATTCAGTGTCGATTAATTTTAATGCATGTTCATGACTGTTGTCGCTCTTTAGCTGGTCACTTCCCAGTCTCCTTCTAGCCTTCACTTGTACTAAGCAGGAATACTTCTTGTGCATCCAACTCCATAAACCCCAAAGTTATTCCATATGAGTCCACCATACCTTCCTATTTACGGTATCTACCTGCCGTTCCAAGTAAATTTGTATGTGCCAAACTCTAAACCTTCAAATAAACATTCTGTTTTGTATGCTCGAATAGCTCATGTATCAACTAGAGCTATCTGTATCCTCCATGCTAGGCGGGTTATTCTCAAGAGGAGTGGACTCCGCTCCTCACTCACGAGAAAATGGTTGGTCACCGGGATGCCCAGTCCCATGCTCAAATCAAATCAAAATAATTGCAAACAAAACTCCCCCAAGATTGTTGTTAGTTGGAGGCACCCGTTGTTTCGGGCAAGCCATGGATTGATGCTTGTTGGCGGTGGGGGAGTATAAACTTTACCGTTCTGCTTGGGAACCGCCTATAATGTGTGTAGCATGGAAGATATCGAGATCTCTCAGTTGTTATGTTGACAATGTAAGTATACCGCTCAAAATATTATTCATCTCTATTTCAAAATCGAGCTCTAGCGCCTCTACAAATCCCTGCTTCCCTCTGCGAAGGGCCTATCCATTTACTTTTATGTTGAGTCATCATCCTCTTATTAAAAAGCACCAGTTGGAGAGCACCACTGTCATTTGCATGTATTATTGTTAGTTTACATTGAGTATGAGTTGACTGGATCTCTTTTACCACGAATTACAATGTCTAGTTAGCCCTTGATCTTTAAAGGTGCTCTGCATTTATGTTTTGCGGTCTTAGAAAGGGCTAGCGAGATACCATCTTGTTATATCATATTATGATTGTTTTGAGAAAGTGTTGTCATCCGAGATTTATTACTCCCTCCATTCACTTTTATAAGTCGTTTTAGACAAGTGAAATTGAGCTGTTTTGCATGGTGTCTGAAACATCTACAAAGCCTTATAAAAATGAACAGAGGGAGTATTATTGCTCGCTAATTGATTATGCCATTGATATGAGTAAACATGAGACCTAAAAGTTATTGTGAATATGGTTAGTTCATAATCTTTGCTAAAAACTTGAATGCTGGCTTTACATATTTACAACAACAAGAGCAAACAGAGTTTGTAAAAGTTTTTCTTTATCACTTTCAGTTTATACTGAATTGCTTGAGGACAAGCAAAGGTTTAAGCTTGGGGGAGTTGATACATCTCCGTCGTATCTACTTTTCCAAACATTTTTGCCCTTGTTTTGGACTCTAACTTGCATGATTTGAATGGAACTAACCCGGACTGACACTGTTTTTAGCAAAATTGCCATGGTGTTACTTTTGTGCAGAAATAAAAGTTATCAGAATGACCTGAAAATCAACGGAGATTATTTTTGGAATATATAAAAAATACTGGCAAAAAGATCCACGTCAAGGGCCCACACCCTGTCCATGATGTGGGGGGCGCGCCTACCGCCCTAGGCACGCCCCTGCCTCGTGGGCCCCCTGACGCTCCACCGACCTGAACTCCAACTCCATATATTCACTTTCGGGGAGAAAAAAATTGGAGATAAGTATTCATCACGTTTTATGATACGGAGCCGCCGCCAAGCCCAAAACTCTCTTGGGAGGGCTGATCTAGAGTCCGTTCGGGGCTCCGGAGAGGGGAATCCGTCGCCATCGTCATCATCAACCTTCCTCCATCACCAATTTCATGATGCTCACCACCGTGCGTGAGTAATTCCATCGTAGGCTTGCTGTAAGGTGATGGGTTGGATGAGATTCATCATGTAATCGAGTTAGTTTTGTTAGGGTTTGATCCCTAGTATCCACTATGTTCTGAGATTGATGTTGCCATGACTTTGCTATGCTTAATGCTTGTCACTAGGGCCCGAGTGCCATGATTTCAGATCTGAACCTATTATGTTTTCATGAATATATGTGAGTTCTTGATCCTATCTTGCAAGTCTATAGTCACCTATTATGTGTTATGATCCGTTAACCCCGAGTGACAATAATCGGGATAGTTACCGGTGATGACCGTAGTTTGAGGAGTTCATGTATTCACTATGTGTTAATGCTTTGGTCCGGTACTCTATTAAAAGGAGGCCTTCATATCCCTTGGTTTCCAATAGGACCCCGCTGTAACGGGAGGGTAGGACAAAAGATGTCATGCAAGTTCTTTTTCATAAGCACGTATGACTATATTCGGAATACATGCCTACATTACATTGATGAACTGGAGCTAGTTCTGTGTCACCCTATGTTATAACTGTTGCATGATTGATCGCATCCGACATAATTCTCGTGGTGGCCTCGGGACTCTTCTGCCCATCTCCGGTACTCCATGGGCTTCTTCTGGTCCAAAAATGATCTCCGTGAAATTTCTGGTCAATTGGACTCCGTTTGGTTTTCCTTTTCCACGATACTCAAAAACAAGGAAAAAACAGAAACTGGCACTGGGCTCTAGGTTAATAGGTTAGTCCCAAAAATCATATAAAATAGCATATAAATGCATATAAAACATCCAAGGTTGATAATATAATAGCATGGAACAATCAAAAAGTATAGATACGTTGGAGACGTATCAAGCATCCCCAAGCTTAATTCCTACACGTCCTCGAGTAGGTAAATGATAAAAATAGAATTTTTGATGTGGAATGCTACGTAACATATTTATCCATGCAATCTTCTTTATTGTGGCATGAATATTCAGATCCATAAGATTCAAGACAAAAGTTTAACATTGACATAAAAATAATAATATTTCAAGCATACTAACAAAGTAATCATGTCTTCTCAAAATAACATGGCCAAAGAAAGCTATCCCTACAAAATCATATAGTCTGGCTATGCTCTATCTTCATCACACAAAATATTTAAATCATGCACAACCCCGATGAAAAGCCAAGCAATTGTTTCATACTTTTGATGTTCTCAGATTTTTTCAATCTTCACGCAATACATGAGCGTGAGCCATGGACATAGCACTATAGGTCGAATAGAATGGTGGTTGTGGAGAAGACAAAAAGGAGAAGATAGTCTCACATCAACTAGGCGTATCAACGGGCTATGGAGATGCCCATCAATAGATATCAATGTGAGTGAGTAGGGATTGCCATGCAACGGATGCACTAGAGCTATAAGTGTATGAAAGCTCAAAAAGAAACTAAGTGGGTGTGCATCCAACTCGCTTGCTCATGAAGACCTAGGGCATTTTGAGGAAGCCCATCATTGGAATATACAAGCCAAGTTCTATAATGAAAGATTCCCACTAGTATATGAAAGTGACAACATAGGAGACTCTCTATCATGAAGATCATGGTGCTACTTTGAAGTACAAGTGTGGTAAAAGGATAGTAGCATTGCCCCTCTCTCTTTTTCTCTCATATTTTTTGTTTTTGTTTTTGTTTTTTTTGGGACTTCTCTTTTTTATGGCCTCTTTTTTCTCTTTTTTTATTTTTCGTCCGGAGTCTCATCCTGACTTGTGGGGGAATCATAGTCTCCATCATCCTTTCCTCACATGGGACAATGCTCTAATAATGATGACCAACACACTTTTTTTACTTACAACTAAAGAATTACAACTCGATACTTAGAACAAAATATGACTCTATATGAATGCCTCCGGCGATGTACCGGGATGTGCAATGACTCATGAGTGACATGTATGAAAGAATTATGAATGTTGGCTTTGCCACAAATACGATGTCAACTACATGATCATGCAAAGCAATATGACAATGATGAAGCGTGTCATAATAAATGGAGCGGTGGAAAGTTGTATGGCAATATATCTCAGAATGGCTATGGAAATGCCATAATAGGTAGGTATGGTGGCTGTTTTGAGGAAGGTATATGGTGGGTGTATGATACGGTGAAAGGTGCGCGGTATTAGAGAGGCTAGCAGTGGTGGAAGGGTGAGAGTGCGTATAATCCATGGACTCAACATTAGTCATAAAGAACTCACATACTTATTGCAAAAATCTATTAGTTATCGAAACAAAGTACTACGCACATGCTCCTAGGGGGATAGATTGGTAGGAAAAGACTATCGCTCGTCCCCGACCGCCACTCATAAGGAAGACAATCAAAAAATAAATCATGCTCCGACTTCATCACATAACGGTTCACCATACATGCATGCTACGGGAATCACAAAATTCAACACAAGCATCTCTAAAATTCACAACTACTCACTAGCATGACTCTAATATGACCATCTTCACATCTGAAAACAATCATCAAGTATCAAACTTCTCATATTATTCAATGCACTTTATATGAAAGTTCTTATTATACCCATCTTGGATGCCTATCATATTAGGACTAATTTCATAACCAAAGAAAATTACCATGCTGTTCTAAAGACTCTCAAAATAATATAAGTGAAGCATGAGAGTTCATTAATTTCTGTAAAATAAAACCACCTCCGTGCTCTAAAAGGATATAAGTGAAGCACTAGAGCAAATGACAAACTACTCCGAAAGATATAAGTGAAGATCAATGAGTAGTCGAATAATTATGCAACTATGTGAAGACTCTCTAACATTTAAGAATTTAATCTCTTGGTATTTTATTCAAACATCAAGCAAAACAAAATAAAATAAAATGATGCTCCAAGCAAAACACATATCATGTGGTGAATAAAAATATAGCCTCAAGTAAAGTTACCGATGAACGAAGATGAAAGAGGGGATGTCATATGGGGCATCCCCAAGCTTAGGCTCTTGGTTGCCCTTGAATATTACCTTGGTGTGCCTTGGGAATCCCCAAGCTTAGGCTCTTGCCACTCCTTATTCCATAGTCCATCGAATCTTTACCCAAAACATGAAAACTTCACAATGCAAAACTTAACAGAAAACTCGTAAGCTCCGTTAGTATAAGAAAATAAATCACCACTTAGGTACTGTTGTGAACTCATTCTAAATTCATATTGGTTTAATATCTACTGTGTTCCAACTTCTCTATGGTTCATACCCTTGGATACTACTCATAGATTCATCAAAATAAGCAAACAACAAATAGAAAACAGAATCTATCAAAAACAGAATAGTCTGTAGCAATCTGGAGGTTTCGAATACTTCTTTCACTCCAAAAATTCTGAAATAAATTGGTGGAGCTGAGGAATTTGTCTATTAATCATCTGCAAAAATAATCAACCTAATCGCACTCTCCAGTAAAAAATGGCAGCTAATCTCGTGAGCGCTAAATTTTCTGTTTTTTTACAGCAAGACCGCAAAGACTTCCCCCAAGTCTTCCCAAAGGTTCTACTTGGCACAAACACTAATTAAAACATAAAACCACATCTAAACAGAGTCTAGATGAATTATTTATTACTAAACAGGAGCAAAAAGCAAACAACAAAAATAAAGTTGGGTTGCCTCCCAACAAGCGCTATCGTTTAATGCCCCTAGCTAGGCATGATGATTTCAATGATGCTCACATAAAGGATAAGAATTGAAACATAAAGAGAGCATCATGAAGAATATGACTAGCACATTTAATTCTAACCTACTTCCTATGCATAGAGATTTTGTTAGCAAACAACTTGTGGGAACAATAATCAACTTGCATAGGAAGGTAGAACAAGCATAACTTTAAAACTTTAAGCACATAGAGAGGAAACTTGATATTATTGCAATTCCTAAAAGCATATATTCCTCCCTCATAATAATTTTCAGTAGCATCATGAATGAATTCAACAATATAACCATCACATAAAGCATTCTTTTCATGATCTACAAGTATGCAAATTTGACACTCTTCCAAAATAGTGGGATTAACATTAACTAAAGTCATGACCTCTCGAAACCCGCTTTCATTATTATCACAATAAGATTCAACACCCTCCAAAATAGTGGGATCATTACTTACTAAAGTTGACACTCTTCCAAACCCACTTTCATCAATATAATCATCATAAATAGGAGGCATGCTATCATCATAATAAATTTTCTCATCAAAACTTGGGGGACAAAAAATATCATCTTCGTCAAACATAGCATCCCCAAGCTTGTGGCTTTGCATATCATTAGCATCAAAGATATCCAAGGAATTCATACTAACAACATTGCAATCATGCTCATCATACAAAGATTTAGTGCCAAACATTCTAATCCATTCTTCTGCTAACACTTTGGCACAATTATCGGAATCCTTATTTTCATGAAAGACATTAAAAAGATGAAGCATATGAGGTATCCTCAATTCCATTTTTTATAATTTTCTTTTATGAACTAAACTAGTGATAAAACAAGAAAGAAAAAGATTCGATTGCAAGATCTAAAGATATACCTTCAAGCGCTAACCTCCCCGGCAATGGCGCCAGAAGAGCTTGATGTCTACTACATAACCTTCTTCTTGTAGACGTTGTTGGGCCTCCAAGTGCAGAGGTTTGTAGGACAGTAGCAAATTTCCCTCAAGTGGATGACCTAAGGTTTATCAATCCTTGGGAGGCATAGGATGAAGATGGTCTTTCTCAAACAAACCTGCAACCAAATAACAAAGAGTATCTTGTGTCCCCCCCACACCCAATAAAATGGTAAATTGTATAGGTGCACTAGTTCAGCGAAGAGATGGTGATACAAGTGCAATATGGATGGTAGATATAGGGTTTTGTAATCTAAAAATATAAAAACAGCAAGGTAACTAATGATAAAAGTGAGCGCAAATGGTATTGCAATGCTAGTAAACAAGGCCTAGGGTTCAATCTTTCACTAGTGCAAGTTCTCTCAACAATAATAACATAATTGGATCATATAACTATTCCTCAACATGCAACAAAGAGTCACTCCAAAGTCACTAACAACGGAGAACAAACAAAGAGATTATTGTAGGGTACGAAACAACCTCAAAGTTATTCTTTCTAATCGATCTATTCAAGAGTCCGTAGTAAAATAACACGAAGCTATTTTTTCCATTCAATCTATCCTAGAGTTCGTACTAGAATAACACCTTAAGACACAAATCTATAAAAACCCTAATGTCACCAAGATACTCCAATGTCACCTCAAGTATCTGTGGGTATAATTATACGATATGCATCACACAATCTCAGATTCATCTATTCAACCAACACAAAGAACTTCAAAGAGTGCTCCAAATTTTCCACCGAAGAGTCAAGACGAAAAAGTGTGCCAACCCCTATGCATAAGTTCACAAGGTCATGGAACTCGCAAGTTGATCACCAAAACATACATCAAGTGGATCACGTGATATCCCATTGTCACCACAGATAAGCACATGCAAGAAATACATCAAGTGTTCTCAAATCCTTAAAGACTCAATCTGATAAGATAACTTCAAAGGGAAAACTCAATCCATCACAAGAGAGTAGAGTGGGAGAAACATCATAAGATCCAACTATAATAGCAAAGCTCGCGATACATCAAGATCATGCCAAATCAAGAACACGAGACAGAGAGAGAGAGAGAGATCAAACACATAGCTACTGGTACATACCCTCAGTCCCGAGGGTGAACTACTCCCTCCTCGTCATGGAGAGTGCCAGGATGATGAAGATGGCCACCGGAGAGGGATTCCCCCCTCTGGCAGGGTGCCGGAACGGGTCTAGATTGGTTTTCGGTGGCTATAGAGGCTTGCGGTGGCGGAACTCCCGATCTAGATTTCTTTGTAGAAGTTTGGGGTTATATAAGAGGTGTTGGAGTCGGGAACAAGTCAGGGGGGTCCCCGAGGCGGTCATGAGGTAGGGGCGCGCCCAGGGGGTAGGGCACGCCCCTCACCCTCGTGGTGGCTTCGGGACTCTTCTGGCCCATCTCCAGTACTCCGTGGGCTTCTTCTGGTCCAAAAATGATCTCCGTGAAATTTCAGGTCAATTGGACTCCGTTTGGTTTTCCTTTTCTGCGATACTCAAAAACAAGGAAAAACAAAAACTGACATTGGGCTCTAGGTTAATAGGTTAGTCCCAAAAATCATATAAAATAGCATATAAATGCATATAAAACATATGTCGGATCACGGGTTCCGGCAAACCCTTGAGGTTCGAACACTGAGGTGCGCGCGAAGGTTTCCTCCCTATCGATCCACGCCCTCGCTCTTTAAGATCTCGCAGATGAACTCAACGAACTCACAACACAGAAAGACACAAGATTTATATTGGTTCGGGCCACCGTTGTGGTGTAATACTCTACTCCAGTTTGGTGGTGGTGGATTGCCTCTTGGGCTAATGAAGAACAGTTACAAGGGGAAGAACAACCTCCTGAGGTTGAGGTGTTCTTGTGCTTGGTGGACTTGTGATGAGGTCGATCCTCACTTGTCTCTCGTCCCCTTGTCCTCTCTTTTCTCTTGCTCTCTCTTCTCTTTTTGTCTCCCTTTCTGTGGTGGCTAGTTCTACTTATATATAGGCCCTGGTCCTCTCCCCAAATATTGAGCGGGAAGGGAGCCAACAACGGCCAATTCAAAAGGGGACAACTAGTACAAGTTATCCTGACAAAAGGTGGTCTTCACCTGCCAAAGGCTCTAGTGGTGACGTCGTCTTGGGCTCCATGGTGACCTCTGTCCTGCTGTCGTTCTGGTCTTGGTCTTGTTGCACCAATATGGAAACCTTTGCCTGATGCCTCGGTACTCCGTGCCTGCGCTTGCCCCCTTGACACCAAAGAGGAAACAAGGACACTGCACTGGCGCCCGCCTGGTCTCGATCATCATGGCTCACGTCACGAGGACCTCACGAGGTTTGCCTTGCCTTGATCTCTCCGCCCCTCGCGCGCCTGCCTTGCGAGGCCGCTCCTGAGGAGGTCTTGCATCGTCCGCCTCGCGAGGCTTGGCCCCTCGCGAGGGTCTTGAATGCCTTGTATATGAAGATGGGCCGTATAGACCTGCCAGCCCAGCCACGTCGTGGGCCGCAGGCAGGCAAGTCTGGGGACGCCTGTTCCCAGGACGCCGATAGTAACCCCGGAGCCCAAGGCGCGCTCGGGCTTGGCTTCGAGAGGAAGCCAGAGTGTCAAGCGCGGAGCGCCACGGGCCCCCAAAGCCTGCAGCCTTCGGTTGACGTGTGGCGGTTGATTGGACATGGGCGTCTCCGCTTCCCCATGCTGCCTCGGCAACTGCCCTACTTGACAAAAAGGCTGGTGCGGATAGCGCTTACCTTCATTGCTTCTTCCTCGCCTTGCTTCAGATCCCCTTTCTCGCTTCTTGCCACCGGAACTTCCAGATCCACTTAAACTTCGCTCCACACCGGCGACCAATGGCGCCGCGCAAGGTCAAGTCCTCCTCGGCGCCGGCCTAGTTCGAGCCAGCCCTCGACACGCCTAATGTCACAGAGAATAACCTTGCCGCCATGCGCTTGCCAACGACGGGGGCGAGCAATGAGAGGGGGAAGACGGAGCTCTGGCTTGCCTCCGACGAGCCAGAGCCTGAGGGAAGCACCTTCTTCCCTTTCTTCACGAGCAGCATCGCCGCCGGGTTGGTTCCCCCCTTTTCTGATTTCTTTTTTGAGGTCCTTGACCACCTCGGGTTGCAGGCGCTGCATCTCCATCCCAACTCCGTTCTTCTCTTGTCTATCTTCGCCTACTATTGCGAGGCGTACCTGGGCGTGATGCCGTCCGTGGCACTGCTGCGCCACTTCTTCTTCCTCCGCGTCACCGGTGGCCATATCTCCGGGTGTGCCAACTTCATTGCGGCCAGCCAGGCCAACTCGATCTCAAACACCGGGAAGAGGGTTGACAACATCAGGGCCAAATTGGTCATGATGAGTGCTAAGTGCGCCCATCCACGCTTGGAACTACCGACGGAAGCGCCCCAGTCTGACAAGGGGTGGTCTCGTGTTGAGCTCACTGACGAGCGGGCGTCGTCGGTGCTGGAGCAGATGAAGACAGATTTGAGGCCGGGCAACGCGAAGGCGGCCAAGGTGACTGGGGTCATGCTCCTGAGGGAATTCTTGACGCTGCGCGTTGCTCCACTCCAGGCGTGCACGCGCCCCTTGTGGAAGCATGGAGGTGAAGAAGACAAGGTTCGTCTGAGCCCGGTGGCCCTGCCTAATGACGAGCTGACTGCAATTCTGTGTCTCTTGGTTGGGGACAACCAAGAGTACCCGCCGAGCGCCTTTCTTCCTTTGTTCCATCGCAAGGACTGGGAGCAACTCATTGCTTCTAGGCTGACCTTTGACGCGCGCGGGCTGGTGCCGCTGGCGCTCGCTGGGGCCTCCGCAACGCCGAAGTTGGTGGAGGTGTCTTCTGATGAGTCCCGCGAGGAGGAAGAGGAGGAGGAGGGCTCGAAGGAGATCCCCGAGGGAACGGGGGAGAACCCCCCCTTGAGCAAGGCCGACATCCACTGCGCCCTGCTAGACGACGCCGAGGTCGTTGCCCGCCAGGAGGTGAGGGAGCTACCTCATCCCGACAAGGGGTAGATCATCGCTGGTCTCTCAAGACGCTGCCTCTGATGTGGCACCACTTGGGGCCGGCTCCGGTCCTTCTGTTGCGCCGTCTTCTGCTCCCGGAGCCCATGTGCCCACTCCTCAGGCCCCGACGCTTTCGGGTTTTAGGCTCACCAAGCGGAGGGTGGACTATGTCGTGGTGGATCAGTAAGTGCTTTGAGCTTCATCTTGTTTCTGCTTATACTTGATGCTTTCTGACACCCGCCTGGTCGATGAGGATGGAGTCTTCAGCAAAGAAGAGGAAGGGGGATGCCACGGCCCTCCCTCTACAAAGAAGAGAGGCGATGGCACCCGCATCTCCCCAGCCCGGTCGCCCCCGCGAGGCCAAGAGGAGCGTCGGCAGGATGAACCAGCCCCCGTGCCCCCACTGGCTCCGGAAGTACCGGCACCTGTCTCTGCTGACGAGGTCCCAAGGGCTCCGGAGCCCTCGATCTTCCAGGCTCTAGTAACGACGTCGCCTCCTACTCTTGCTGCTCCTCTGGCCCCGAATTCTTCTGCCCCCTCTACAACCATTGAGCGTGTCTTCTCAGGGATGGCCAAGCTGCAGGAAGACCTCCTGGGCGCGGACCCGTACCTAGTGGCCGGGCGCTTGGAGCTGGCCTCAGGCTGGCTTCACTCCGACTCGGCCGTTCGAGCGTCGTTGAGCCAGGCCACGGCGGCCTTTGAGAAGGATAAGCAGGCCGCCGCCAGAGCTGCGGCCGACCACAAGGTGGCGCTGAAGGACATTGAGGCCGCCCGTGACCACTACCGAGAGCTAGACGGCGAGCTGAAGAGGCTGCGCGATGAGCGTGCAGAAGAAGCACGCGACCGCGCAGCGAAGGAGGAGGAGATGAAGGCTTGCGAGGACGCCATCAAGGGCCGTGATGCTAAGCTGGGGGAGCTAACGAAGGCGCAGGCCGCGGAGCGCAGCCGACTGGAGGAACTGGAACAAAAGGCAAAGACGAGGGAGGCTGAGCTTGATGCCAAGGCGAAGGTCCTGGCCGAAGACCGCGAGGCCTTCTCGCTTCTTGAGAAGAGGTCCGGTGTGGCGCTGAAGTCACTGTACGAGAAGGTCCTGGAGAAGCCGCTGACCACCAACAAGAATGTCCCTGCTCAGCTGCTTCCCCACTTGCTGAAGGCGCTTGAGGAAGTCATGGAGGGCATCGGCCCTATGGCTGAGTCAAAGGCTTGTGTCCTTTCTTCGGCTGCGCTGACGCGTGTCTTTAGCCATCTGTACCTTCGTGACCCCAGCGCTCGTCTTGACGAGGTGCTGGAGCCTGTAGCTGATGAACATTGTGTGGCGGCCGCCACAACCGTGAAAGGTCAGGTGGAGGCCTTGAAGAAGTTCCATGGCTTCGTCCTCGCTCCCTCGACCGACGATGCCACCGATCCTGCAGATGGCGGTATCCAGGGGTGACATGCGACTGCTTTCCTGTTTCATTCCTGCAATAAGTATCAGGCCTCATGGAGGAATTAAAACTTTCATTTGATATTGTGAGCACAATATGTCTTGTAATATTTGCTTGAGATTTTGCGATTTTCTTCCTATTTGCTTTGTGTTCTGCGTCGGTAGAGCCTGGCCCCGCACATACTTCAACCACCGTTGGGACGACCGGAGACCAGGACGGACCAAGGAGTGAGGGGCTATGTGACTAGTTAGGCTCCTGAGTCGCGATGCTCAGGAGTCCCTCTTGACGCGCAAACAGCTTATAGGGATAGTACGCGAGGATAGGTTGATGTTCTACATCGGCAGAGTCGGCCCCGCGCATACCTCAACCACCATTGGGGCGACCGGATACCAGGACAGACCAAGGAGTGAGGGGCTACATGAGCAGTTAGGCTCCTGAGTCGTGATGCTCATGAGTCCCCCTTGACGCGCAAACAATATCTATACATTTGCCCTTGCCGAGGATCGGCTCGGGAGGGGCGTGCGACGACCAGGTCCAGGAGACCTGGCCAGGTGGCGTACGCTTGGGCGTGACCCAAGCGTAGCCCCCGTGCCCAACTCCCTCGCGCAGCTCTCCCAAGGGGAGGCGTTGCGGTGAGGCCGGACACTGAGCTCTCTGAGGTTGGTACGACTCCGAAGCCACCCTTAGTTGTTTATCACCAGCGCAGAGCGTAGTGCTTTCGCTTGTGCACGGGCATAGCCGCTCCTCGGCAGTGTCGACGGCCAGCGCGGAGCATGGTGCTTCCACTTGTGCGTGGGCGGGGGGCTCCCTCTGCGGAGAGCCCCCGGGGCGTGTACAGCCCCGCCCTGACACGTGGCTTGTACGACAGGGCTAGACGAGGTGTATCTGGGCACTCGTGAGCCAATGTGGGACTCACGAGGCCCTACCTCAAGGCGGGTTGCGCCTGGTCTTGGTTCTTGTTTGTGGTGCTGGACCTGCGAGGTGGTCAGACAACCTGCGCCGAACGAATCTTCTGAGGTTATCGCGTGAGAACGCCAAGCACCAACGGCCCCAGGAGGTGACGTAAACGGGGCCGACCCGCCAGACAGAGCTCAGCCGTTGGATTTATCGACGCTGCAGGGACGGACCCAAGCACAGATGCCGTGCTCAATTTACTCACGCGAAGGGTCCTGAAGAAAGACGATCGACACACGTTCCCCTTGATGGGTGGCGATCAAGCGAGTAGTAATCATAGATAGATCGAACATGAGAGTAGCAGGCTTAAGCAAGTGCATGAGAGATACGTGCCACTGGGTCAGGCCCGAGCGACTTGGGGATGATGCAGCCCGAGGGGCGCCCCCAACAAGGTAAGCTAAAGACATAAGAAAATGGATACATGCCACAAGGACGGACCCACGCGGCCTAGGAATGATGCAGCCCAAGGGGCGCTCCTAGCTGAATGACTTGGAAAGATGTCACCTGGTCATGTTGATGAAGGAGAGTTGAAGCAGCTGAAGGTGTACGGCGATGGGGTTGCTCCTCACGAGCCTCTGGAGTTTTGAGCCTCGAGAGGCTCTGGGGGCTCAGGCGGTTCCTTGAGGACCATCTCCATCTCCATCGGGACAACGTGGTGCCTGGCTTCCTGATCCGCTAGGATGCGCGGCAAGTTGCGTTGGTAGGCGGACGATACACTTGGCAAGCCAAAGGGCATGCGAACATAGCTGTGCGGTGGGCCCTCGCAGTGTCCCACGCATGAAGGCCAGAAAGGCTCCTGAGAAGCGGCCCTGTTGAGCTCTGGAACATCTATGCAAACACGTAGTTCGGCATCCTCGCCTGGATGGGAAGCTGCCTCTCGTGAGCGGCGGTCGCCGCGCATGGCCCTTGCGTCTTGCAACTCCTGGGTGGTCTTGGTGATGAACTCCTGAACGGCGGGCGATCCTTGCCCTGTGCCCTCCTGAGGGAAACGTGCCGCGAAGCACGCCTCCAATTGGTGCCCGAGTGCCTCCCTCGTGATGTGGGCAAAGTCTGAGGCCTTCCAGAAGAAAGCCCCCGAGCCCTGCCCGAGAAGGGCTCCGGGCGCGCCTTCCTATGCGATGGAGGGAGACGCCCCTGGAGCGGGCACTGATCCTGCCGAGACTCCGGCCGTGGCGTCACCCTTCTGAGGTCCTGTGTGTCGCAGCTGCTTCTTCTTCTTGGGGATGGCTGTAACACCCTCGATGCGGCTATATCACCCACGTGTCGGAGCACGACTTAGAGGCATAACCGCATTGTAGGCAATGTCGCAAGAGGGGTAATCTTTACACATCCCATTTACTGAATAAGAAAGAGGTACAGAGTTGGCTTACAATCGCCACTTCACACAATACATAAATATAGCATTACATCAACCAGATACAATCAAGTCCGACTACGGAACCAAAATAAAAGAAGACTACCCCTAATGCAAAAGATCCCCGATCGCCCCGACTGGGCTCCACTACTGATCAATTGGAAGCGGAACAACAAAATGACCACGATCTTCATCGAGCTCCTCCTTGAGCTCGGTTGCGTCACCTGCACGGTATCATCAGCACCTGCAACTGGTTTTGGAACTAATCTGTGAGTCATGAGGACTCAGCAATCTCACACCCTCGCGATCAAGACTATTTAAGCTTATGGGTAGGTAAAAGGTATGAGAGGTGGAGCTGCAGCAAGCAGTAGCATATATGGTGGCTAACTTACGCAAATGAGAGCGAGAAGAGGAGGCAAAGCATGGCCGTGTACTAGAAGTGATCAAGAAGTGATCCTGAAACTACTTATGTTCAAGCATAACTCCAACACCGTGTTCACTTCCCGGACCCCGCCGAGAAGAGACCATCACAGCTACACACACGGTTGATGCATTTCAATTAAGTCAAGTGTCACGTTTTCTACAACCAGACATTAACAAATTCCCATCTGCCCATAACCGCGGGCACGGCTTTCGAAAGTTCAAATCCCTGCAGGGGTGTCCCAACTTAGCCCATCGCAAGCTCTCACGGTCAACGAAGGATATTCCTTCTCCCAAGACAACCCGATTAGACTCGGAATCCCGGTTACAAGACATTTCGACAATGGTAAAACTAAACCAGCAAAGCCGTTCGATGCTCCGACATCCTGATAGAAGCTGCACATATCTCGTTCTCAGGGAAACACCGGATGAGACATTTTACGAGTAAAACCAACCCTCAAGTTTCCCCGAGGTGGCCCCGCAGTCTACTCAGTTCGGACCAACACTTAGAGAAGCACTGGCCCCGGGGGGGGGGGTTAAATAAAGATGACCCTTGAGTCTGCAGAACCCAAGGGAAGGTGATAGGTTGTTAGTGCAAATGGTAAAACCAAGGTTGGCCTTGCTGGAGGAGTTTTATTCAAAGCGAACTGTCAAGGGGTTCCCATTATAACCCAACCGCGTAAGGAACACAAAATCAAGGAACATAACACCGGTATGACGAAAACTAGGGCGGCAAGAGTGGAACAAAACACCAGGCATAAGGCCGAGCCTTCCACCCTTTACCAAGTATATAGATGCATTAATTAAATAAGAGATATTGTGATATCCCAACAATAATCATGTTCCAACAAGGAACAAACTTCATCTTCACCTGCAACTAACAACGCTATAAGAGGGGCTGAGCAAAGCGGTAACATAGCCAAACAATGGTTTGCTAGGACAAGGAGGGTTAGAGGCTTTACATGGCAATATGGGAGGCATGATATAGCAAGTGGTAGGTATCGCAGCATAGGCATAGCAAAAGAGCGAGCATCTAGCAAGTAAAGATAGAAGTGATTTCGAGGGTATGGTCATCTTGCCTGCAAAGTTCTCCAAGAAGACGAAAGCTTGACCCTCGTAAGCGTTCTCAACGGATTCCTCGATCATGTACTCATCTCCCGGCTCTACCCAAAGCAAGAACACAAGCAAAGGGAGACACAATCAACCACGGTGCAATGCACAAGCAACATGATGCAAAACATGGCATGATATGCGGGATGTGATATGCAATGCATATGCATGTCTCGGAAGGTAAGGATTGAATCAGGCCTCAACTTGGTAAACCAAGTGTTCTGCTGGAAAGATGAGTTGATTTCGGTTGAAATCGATATAAAGATCACCGGAATCGGATGCACAGTTTGGAAATGGCAAGCAAAACAATAATGGCACAAAGCTGCGATTAACAACACGAGGCCATCTAAATGCATCAAGAACAACAAGCTACTGCACTCTAACATAATAACAAATCACATGGCAGCGATCCACTCAAGATGCTTGACAAAAGATGAACACTGAGCTACGGCTAATTCACTCAATAGCAGGTTCAAACAAGATGGCAAAAGTGCAAAAGATATCAGGGTACAAACTTAGTGAAAATAACAACATGGCAGGAATTAACATCAGGAAGCAATGTTTAGAGCAAGATAACAACATGCTACAGGAACATATTGCTACGTCTCCAATGTATCTATAATTTTTGATTGCTCCATGCTATATTATCTACTGTTTTGGACTATATTGGGCTTTATTTTCCACTTCTATATTATTTTTGGGACTAACCTATTAACCGGAGGCCGAGCCCAGAATTGCTGTTTTTTTGCCTATTTCAGTGTTTCGAAGAAACGGAATATCAAACGGAGTCCAAATGGAATAAAATCTTCGGGAACATGATTTTCTCACCGAACGTGATCCAGGAGACTTGGACCCTGCTCCAAGGAACAAAAGAGGCGGTCACGAGGATGGGGGGCACCCCCCCTAGGGCATGCCCCCTGCCTCGTGGGCCCCTCATTGCTCCTCCGGCGTACTTCTTCCTCCTATATATACACACGTACCCCCAAACGATCAGAACAGGAGTCAAAAACCTAATTCCACCGCCACAACTTTCTGTATCCACGAGATCCCATCTTGGGGCTTGTTCCGGAGCTCCGCCGGAAGAGGGCCGTCATCACGGAGGGCTTCTACATCACCATAGCCTCTCCGATGAAGTGTGAGTAGTTTACCTCAGACCTTCGGGTCCATAGTTAGTAGCTAGATGGCTTCTTCTCTCTCTTTGAATCTCAATACAAAGTTCTCCCCCTCTCTTGTGGAGATCTATTCGATGTAATCTTCTTTTTGCGGTGTGTTTGTTGAGACCGATGAATTGTGGGTTTATGATCAAGTCTATCTATGAATAATATTTGAATCTTCTCTGAATTCTTTTATGTATGATTGGTTATCTTTGCAAGTCTCTTCGAATTATCCGTTTGGTTTGGCCAACTAGATTGGTAGTTCTTGCCATGGGAGAAGTGCTTAGCTTTGGGTTCAATCTTGCGGTGTCCTTACCCAGTGACAGAAGGGGCAGCAAGGCACGTATTGTATTGTTGCCATCGAGGATAACAAGATGGGGTTTATTTCATATTGCATGAATTTATCTCTCTACATCATGTCATCTTGCTTAAGGCGTTACTCTGTTTTTAACTTAATACTCTAGATGCATGCTGGATAGCGGTCGATGAGTCGAGTAATAGTAGTAGATGCAGAATCGTTTCGGTCTACTTGTCACGGACGTGATGCCTATATACATGATCATGCCTAGATACTCTCATAGTTATGCACAATTCTATCAATTGCTCAACAGTAATTTGTTCACCCACCGTAGAATACTTATGCTCTTGAGAGAAGCCACTAGTGAAACCTATGGCCCCCGGGTCTATTCTCATCATATCAATCTCCATCACTTTAATATTGTTTTGCTATTTACTTTGCCTTTACTTTTTACCTTGCATCTTTATATCAAAAATACCAAAAATATTCTATCTATCAGATCTCACTCTCGTAAGTGACCGTGAAGGGCTTGACAACCCCTAATCGTGTTGGTTGCGAGTAGCTATCGCTTTGTGCAGGTACGAGGGACTTGAGCGTGGCCTCCTACTGGATTGATACCTTGGTTCTCAAAAACTGAGGGAAATACTTACGCTACTCTGCTGCATCATCCCTTCCTTTTCGGGGAAAACCAACGCAAGCTCAAGACATAGCAAGAAGGATTTCTGGCGCCGTTGCCGGGGAGTCTACGCAAAAAGTCAATATACCAAGTACCCATCACAATCCCTATCTCTCGCATTACATTATTTGCCATTTGCCTCTCGTTTTCCTCTCCCCCCAATTCACCCTTGCCGTTTTATTCGCCCTCTCACTCTATCCTCCCTCTCTATTTGCCTCTTTTTGCTCGTATGCTTTTGTTTGATCGTGTGTTAGATTGCTTGCTTGTCGCAATGGCTCAAAATACTACCAAATTGTGTGACTTCACCAATACCAATAATAATGATTTCCTTAGCACTCCGATTACTCCTCTTACCGATGCTGAATCTTGTGAAATTAATACTGCTTTGTTGAATCTTGTTATGAAAGATCAATTCACCGGCCTTCCTAGTGAAGATGCCGCTACTCATCTGAATAGCTTCGTTGATTTATGTGATATGCAAAATAAAAAGGATGTCAATAATGATGTTGTTAAATTGAAGCTATTTCCTTTTTCGCTTGGAGATCGTGCTAAAGCTTGGTTTTCGTCTTTGCCTAAGAATAGTATTGATTCTTGGAACAAGTGCAAAGATGCTTTTATATCTAAGTATTTTCCTCCCGCTAAGATCATCTCTCGTAGAAAACGATATTATGAACTTTAAACAACTTGATCATGAACATGTTGCACAAGTTTGGGAGAGAATGAAATTAATGATACGTAATTGCCCTACTCATGGTTTGAATTTGTGGATGATTATACAAATTTTTTATGCCGGATTGAATTCTGCTTCTAGAAATCTTTTAGATTCGGCCACGGGAGGCACTTTTATGGAAATCACTTTAGGAGATGCTACTAAACTCCTAGATAATCTCTACTCCTAATGGAGCAGTTGGTAGTCTCGCTTCCAGGTTTTTTTTCGTCCCACCACTTTCGTCCGTTTTTTTTTCGTAGGTTAACCGTCGTAGATTTTTTTCGATGCTGCTTTCTTATTCACCAGTTTATTTACCCATCAGCTTTTTCCTTGCAAATCAGCACTTTCCAAACGTGCACGTAATCACGGATCTAAATTTACTAACTTATCCAAATCAACCGATACCTTCCATTATTGCAAATTTCTTTAGGAAACAAATAATAGATTTTAATGAAACAAATAAAAGATTTTAAAGACACATCATACTTTACTAACAATCACTAAAAATCAAATCTAAATTAATTAACCTTACCTTAAATCACTCAATCACTTTAATTAGAAAACATTTTCTTTCCTAACTGCAGTTGGTAGTCTCGCTTCCAGGGTTTTTTTTCGTCCCACCACTTTCGTCCGGTTTTTTTCGTAGGTTAATCGTCATAGATTTTTTTCGATGTTGGTTTCTTATTCACCGGTTTATTTACCCCTCAGCTCTTTACTTGCCAATCAGCACTTTCCAAACATGCACGCAATCACGGATCTAAATTTACTAACTTATCCAAATCAACCGATACCTTCCATTATTGCAAATTTCTTTAGGAAACAAATAATATATTTTAAGGAAACAAATAAAAGATTTTAAAGACGCATCATACTTTACTAACAATCACTAAAAATCAAATCTAAATTAATTAACCTTACCTTAAATCACTCAATCACTTTAATTAGAAAACATTTTCTTTCCTAACTGCACCCCGCTTAGTGTGCACATAACAATCCGAAGTAATTAGAGTCACATGATTGAATCCATTTATTTAGAGTGACATGATTGAATTCATTTATTAACAATAATCCTCACCAAAAGTGCGTTTAGCAATTTTAGAGGGCGGACCAAAACTCTGTCATCCGCTCGCCCGCGTTTGTTTAGGTACAGGAAAAAATGGCATAATATATGGAAACAACACGACCGGGGAGGCGGCGCAATCTTTGGGGATAGGGGATCGGAGGAGAAGGATTGGCCTGGCAGCATGATCGGGGTGCTTCCCCGCGGCCGCGGCCGTCCTCGCGATGCCACCTACCCGAAATCAACGCTGCTCCCTGTCGTCAGCCGAGGCGACGCCGCCTGCCCTCCTACCCACGGTCCGCTGCTGCGTGCAGCTACGACGGGAGGAGAAGCGACGGGGCCGAGGTCCTTCATGTGTTCCGGGATGGAGGCCATGATTTCGTCGAGGTCGTTGCTGCCTCCTACACTCAGGGTGTGTCGCCGAGATCGAGGCGAGCATGAGGAGCTGTGGCCACCGCCATGGTCACCCCATCGCAGGGGATGGAGCACACCGTCGGCCTACAGCTTGTGGAGATCACTGTTGCTCTTCAGGTCGCGTGGTGACCGGATCTTGCCGATGTGTCCCTCCCCAACGACCTCCTCTTCGCCCGGTTGGCCGGCATGGATCTCGCCACTGCTGCCCTCAACTTCTCTGCCTCGAGCTCGACGGTCAGCCACCATGGATCCCCCAGCTGGAGGGTCACGTGAACCAGCCGTACTCCCATGCTGCAGCGGCGAGAAGGTGACATGGCTCTCCGTACACGAAGAGTGGAGTTCAGTCAAGTACTTATATACTTGGCCTCTACTGCTGATCCATGTACATGGAGAAGAACAGACAACCGCTCATTCATGCTTCGTTCCACTCCTTTGTGCTACATTACTGGAGGTGACATTTTCCTATCTCTCTATGTTGTAACAAGCCTGCTGCCTGCATAGTTAATGGATTTTTTATTTAAATTTATCGCTGCTTAGTGCTTTGTTGCAATTGTTCACCCAAGATTCTTATATATAATCTGAGCGTATGTAGGCATACTTAGCTTTGCTATTCCATTTTTTCTGGCGCATAGAAATAAGAGTATTGTCCAGGTTAGGTATTCAATTGAGTATGGTATTTGGATTGCTATCAGAATGTCTTTTCTATGCATGTGATTTCTCACATCTGGTTATAATATTTGTGAAGACGTGCATTGCACGTGCACTTGGAAGCGGGCCCGTGGCCCGCGCTGGACGGCGCCGACGCCGACCCGAGCCACCTCGTCCGCGTATTCTTGGAGCTGTGGCTGGTCGATTTACATGAAATTAATTCCCCCAGTTCTGGTGGCAAATATAATACACATAATCCATATTGTTATGCACTAGCATGTATGTGTGAAATAGATGGATTATGATCCCGTACCCAATAAGATAGATATGCATGTGTGTTAGAGAGAGAGGGAGAGGGGGATAGAGAGTGAGGAAGAGGGAGGAAGAGTGTGTGTCTGTGTGTGTGAGGATTTGATGGTAAAAAAGATCGTCAATATCGTAATATTGAACTCTTAAAATTGATGTAACCCCGTTGCAACGCACGGGCGTTCTTCTAGTATTATGGTTAACTATTCTCAATGGCATACTGAAAGAACATCTAATAAAAAAGTGCATGCGATAGAAGAAATTAATGTGTTGAGTGGACAGATGGATGAACTTATGAAATTATTTGATTCTAAGAGTGTTTCTCCTGATCCTAATGATATGCCTTTGTCTACTTTGATTGAGAATAACAATGAATCTATGGATGTGAATTTTGTTGGTAGGAATAATTTTGGTAACAACGCTTATAGAGGAAATTTTAATCCTAGGCCATATCCTAGTAATCCTTCTAATAATTATGCAAATTCCTACAACAACTCTTATGGAAATTATAATAAGATACCCTCTGATTTTGAATCTAATATTAAAGAATTTATTTCTTCGCAAAAGAATTTTAATGCTATGATTGAAGAAAAAATGCTTAAGATTGATGATTTGGCTAGGAACGTTGATAGAATTGCTCGTGATGTTGATGCTTTGAAACTTAGATCTATTCCACCTAAGCATGATATTAATGAGTCTCTAAAAGCCATGAGAATTTCAATTGATGAGTGTAAAGAAAGAACCGCTAGGATGCGTGCTTCCAAAGATGCCTTTATTAAAGCGTGTTCTTCCAATTCCTATGAAAGTAATGATGAATATCTAAAAGTTATTGATGTGTCTCCAATTAAATCTTTGTTTTGCAATATGAATCTTGATTAAACTGAATATGATCTTCCTTTACCTAGAAGGCGTTCTAAAAATTCGGAGTGTTTAGATCTTAATGATGAAATTGATGAAAGTGGGATGGAAAGAAATAAAAATCTAGATGTTGCTAAACCCACTATATTGGATTTCAAGGAATTTAATTATGAAAATTGCTCTTTGATTGATTGTATTTCCTTGTTGCAATCCATGCTAAATTCTCCACATGCTTATAGTCGAAATAAAGCCTTTACCGAACATATTGTTGATGCCTTGATGCAATCTTATGAAGAAAAACTTGAGTTGAAAGTTTCTATCCCTAGAAAACTCTATGATGAGTGGGAACCAACTATTAAGATTAAAATTAAATACTATGAGTTTTATGCTTTGTGTGATTTGGGTGCTAGTGTCTCTACTATTCCCAAGACTTTGTGTGATTTACTAGATTTCTGTAATTTTGATGATTGCTCTCTAAACTTGCATCTTGCGGATTCCACTATTAAGAAGCCTATGGGAATAATTAATGATGTTCTTATTATTGCAAATAGGAATTATGTGCCCATAGATTTCATTGTTCTTGATATAGATTGCAATCCTTCTTGCCCTATTATTCTTGGTAGACCTTTCCTTAGAACGGTTGGTGCGATTATTGATATGAAGGAAGGGAATATTAGATTTCAATTTCCATTAAAAAAGGGCATGGAACACTTTCCAAGAAAGAAAATAAAATTACCATATGAAACTATCATGAGAGCCACTTATGGATTGCCTACCAAAGATGACAATACCTAGATCTATTCTTGCTTGTTATGCCTAGCTAGGGGCGTTAAACGATAGCGCTTGTTGGGAGGCAACCCAATTTTATTTTTATTCCTTGCTATTTGCTCCTGTTTAGTAATAAATAAATTATTTAGCCTCTGTTTAGGTTGTGTTTTTTGTGTTTAATTAGTGTTTGTGCCAAGTAGAACCGTTGGGAAGACTTGGGGAAAGTCTTGTTGAACTTGCTGTAAAAAACAGAAACTTTAGCACTCACGAGAACTACTGTCATTTTTATTTGAAGAGTGATATTTAGTTAATTATTTTTGCAGATGATTAATAGATAAATTCCTCACGTCCAGAAATTTATTTTATAATTTTTGGGGTTCCATATCTTGCGCTAGCTACAGATTACTACAGAATGTTCTGTTTTTGACAGATTCTGTTTTTCGTGTGTTGTTTGCTTATTTTGATGAATCTATGGCTAGTAAAATAGTTTATAATCCATAGAGAAGTTGGAATACAGTAGGTTTAACACCAATATAAATAAAGAATGAGTTCATTACAGTACCTTGAAGTGGTCTTTTGTTTTCTTTCGCTAACGGAGCTCACGAGTTTTCTATTTTGAGTTTTGTGTTGTGAAGTTTCCAAGTTTTGGGTGAATTCTTTTGATGGATCATGGAACAAGGAGTGGCAAGAGACTAAGCTTGGGGATTCCCATGGCACCCTCAAGATAATCCAAGGACACAAAAAAGTTAAAGCTTGGGTATGCCCCGGAAGGCATCCCCTCTTTTCGTCCACTTCCATCGGTAATTTACTTGGAGCTATATTTTTATTCACCAACATGATATGTGTTTTGGTTGGAGCATCTTGTATTATTTGTGTATTTGTTTGCTAGTATCCCACAATCATCCTTGCTGTACACACCTTTTGAGAGAGCCATACATGAATTAAAATTTGATAGAATACTCTATGTGCTTCACTTATATCTTTTGAGCTAGATAATTTTGCTCTATGTGCTTCACTTATATCTTTTGAGCTAGATAATTTTGCTCTATGTGCTTAACTTATATCTTTTGAGCTAGATAATTTTGCTCTGTGTGCTTCACTTATATCTTTTGAGCTAGATAATTTTGCTCTATGTGCTTCACTTAGATCTTTTAGAGCACGGTGGTGGATATGTTTTAAATAAACTATTGATCTCTCATGCTTCACTTAAATTAATTTGAGAGTCTCTTAATAGCATGGTAATTTTCCTAATAATAATATGCTTGGTATTCAAGATTTGTGAAACTTTCTTTTGAGTGTGTTGAATACTAATAAAAGATTGAATCATGATAATTGTTTTGAGATATGGAGGTGATAATATTAAAGTCATGCTAGTTGAGTAGTTGTGAATTTAAAGAATACTTGTGTTGAAGTTTGTGATTCCCGTAGCATGCACGTATGGTGAACCGTTATGTGATGAAGTCGGAGCATGATTTATTTATTGATTGTCTTCTTTATGAGTGGCGGTCGGGGACGAGCGATGGTCTTTTCCTACCAATCAATCCCCCTAGGAGCATGCGCGTAGTACTTTTCTTTGATAGCTTCTAAAATTTTACAATAAGTATATGAGTTCTTTATGACTAATGTTGAGTCCATGGATTATACGCACTCTCACCCTTCCACCCTTGCTAGCCTCTCTAATACCGCGCAACTTTCACCGGTATCATACACCTACCATATACCTTCCTCAAAACAGCCACCATACCTACCTATTATGGCATTTCCATAGCCATTCCGAGATATATTGCCATGCAACTTTCCATCATCTAGTTCACCATGACACATTCATCATTGTCATATTGCATATCCCGATATACCGCCAGATGCATTCACATAGAGTCATATTTTGTTCTAAGTATCGAGTTGTAATTGTTGAAGTTGTAAGAAAAATAAAAGTGTGATGATCATCATTATTAGAGCATTGTCCCAGTGAGGAAAGAATGATGGAGACTATGATTCCCCCACAAGTCGGGATGAGACTCCGGATGAAAAAGAGAGAGGCCAAAGAAGCCCAAATAAAAAAAGAGAGAGAAAGGCCACAAAAAAAAGAGAAAGGCCATATAAAAATAAAAAAATGAGAGAAAAAGAGAGAAGGGACAATGTTACTATCCTTTTACCACACTTGTGCTTCAAAGTAGCACCATGATCTTCATAGTAGAGAGTCTCGCATGTTACCACTTTCATATACTAGTGGGAATTTTTCATTATAGAACTTGGTTGTATATTCCAATGATGGGCTTCCTCAAATTGCCCTAGGTCTTCATGAGCAAGCAAGTTGGATGCACACCCACTAGTTTCTTTTTGAGCTTTCATATACTTATAGCTCTAGTGCATCCGTTGCATGGCAATCCCTACTCACTCACATTGATATCTATTAATGGGCATCTCCATAGCCCGTTGATACGCCTAGTTGATGTGAGACTATCTTCTCCCTTTTTGTCTTCTCCACAACCACCATTCTATTCCACCTATAGTGCTATATCCATGGCTCACGCTCATGTATTGCGTGAAGATTGAAAAAGTTTTGAAAAAGTTAGAGTATGAAACAATTGCTTGGCTTGTCATCGGGGTTGTGCATGATTTAAATACTTTGTGTGGGGAAGATGGAGCATAGCCAGACTATATGATTTTGTAGGGATAACTATCTTTAGCCATGTTATTTTGAGAAGACATAATTGCTTTGTTAGTATGCTTGAAGTATTATTATTTTCCATGTCAATATAAACCTTTATCTTGAATCTTTCTAATCTGAATATTCATACCACAATTAAGAAGATTTGCATTGAAATTATGCCAAGTAGCACTTCGCATCAAAAATTCTCTTTTTATCATTTACCTACTCGAGGAAGAGCAGGAATTAAGCTTGGGGATGCCTCATACGTCTCCAACATATCTATAATTTTTGATTGCTCCATGCTATATTATCTACTGTTTTGGACTATATTGGGCTTTATTTTCCACTTAATATTATTTTGGGACTAACCTATTAACCAGAGGCCCAGCCCAGAATTGTTGTTTTTTTGCCTATTTCAGTGTTTCGAAGAAACGGAATGTCAAACGGAGTACAAAAGGAATAAAATCTTCGGGAACGTGATTTTCTCACCGAACGTGATCCAGGAGACTTGGACCCTGCTCCAAGGAACAAAAGAGGCGGTCACGAGGGTGGGGGCGCCCCCCTAGGGCGGGCACCCCTGCCTCGTGGGCCCCTCGTTGCTCCTACGGCATACTTCTTCCTCCTATATATACACACGTACCCCCAAATGATCAGAACAGGAGCCAAAAACCTAATTCCACCGCCGCAACTTTCTGTATCCACGAGATCCATCTTGGGGCTTGTTCCGGAGCTCCGCCGGAAGAGGGCCGTCATCACGGAGGGCTTCTACATCACCATAGCCTCTCCGATGAAGTGTGAGTAGTTTACCTTAGACCTTCGGGTCCATAGTTAGTAGCTAGATGGCTTCTTCTCTCTCTTCGAATCTCAATACAAAGTTCTCCCCCTCTCTCTTGGAGATCTATTCGATGTAATCTTCTTTTTGCGGTGTGTTTGTTGAGACCGATGAATTGTGGGTTTATGATCAAGTCTATCTATGAATAATATTTGAATCTTCTCTGAATTCTTTTATGTATGATTGGTTATCTTTGCAAGTCTCTTCGAATTATCCGTTTGGTTTGGCCAACTAGATTGGTAGTTCTTGCCATGGGAGAAGTGCTTAGCTTTGGGTTCAATCTTGCGGTGTCCTTACCCAGTGACAGAAGGGGCAGCAAGGCACGTATTGTATTGTTGCCATCGAGGATAACAAGATGGGGTTTATTTCATATTGCATGAATTTATCTCTCTACATCATGTCATCTTGCTTAAGGCGTTACTCTGTTTTTAACTTAATACTCTAGATGCATGCTGGATAGCGGTCGATGAGTCGAGTAATAGTAGTAGATGCAGAATCGTTTCGGTCTACTTGTCACGGACGTGATGCCTATATACATGATCATGCCTAGATACTCTCATAGTTATGCACAATTCTATCAATTGCTCAACAGTAATTTGTTCACCCACCGTAGAATACTTATGCTCTTGAGAGAAGCCACTAGTGAAACCTATGGCCCCCGGGTCTATTCTCATCATATCAATCTCCATCACTTTAATATTGTTTTGCTATTTACTTTGCCTTTACTTTTTACCTTGCATCTTTATATCAAAAATACCAAAAATATTCTATCTATCAGATCTCACTCTCGTAAGTGACCGTGAAGGGCTTGACAACCCCTAATCGCGTTGGTTGCGAGTAGCTATCCCTTTGTGCAGGTACGAGGGACTTGAGCATGGCCTCCTACTGGATTGATACCTTGGTTCTCAAAAATTGAGGGAAATACTTACGCTACTCTGCTGCATCATCCCTTCCTCTTCGGGGAAAACCAACGCAAGCTCAAGACGTAGCACATATCATGGCAAAGCAAGGCATGTCATGAAGCTACACAGAGCATATAACAAAAGTCCCTTACTGACCATAAGCCAAAAGGGATCAGAAAATACAATGGCAACCATGTGAACATAGCAAGTTTCGTTAACAGATTCAGACTTGGCAGAAAAACTGGAACATGGCAAAACAGATTCACGTAGGCATGTTTACGAGCTCGATGCACTCACCACAAGGCATTGCATGACAAACTAAGCATACGCCCAGCAAGCAGACATGGCATAGAATCTAAACATGGCAAGAACAATCTCATAGCAAGCATGGATCAACTACAACAACCTCGGCAAAATTGCTTAACATGTAAACAATCTGCCAGGAACATTTCATAGCAAAAGTAGAGCAAGATTGAGTCATGTTAGGGTACTCCATAATTGCAAACAAAGACATGAATGGATAAAGCATAACATTATATCAAAATCATCCTTACTGAACATGCTCAAAAGAGGCATGTATCTCTCTGTAGCAACATGAATACATGGCATAAAAATATTATCAGGGAAAAGACCTAGAAGATTTCTAAGTCCCTGAAATCAGCAACATTACGAGAGCTACTTTGCATGCTTGTGCTAGTCACCACAAAGATCACAAAAATACATGGCATACACCCCTGTAAGATGGCATGGCATACTTCAAAACACATGTAGGGCTTAAGTTCATAGGAGGCACACATTAATCATGGAAAAAATGACAAATGTCCAATATCTGATAAGAAACTGAAACTAACATTACATAGCACTCTTGCAACAGCATTTAGGGCATCGGGATGAACTCAAATTAACATGGTGCTATGGAATGAAATGAAGTACTCATCGAGGCGAACAATTTGATATGCTGCACGCCCAAAACGGAGCAACGGGTGCAAAGTTATGATGCGATGAAAAATGCTAAAAATGTTGGGGACTTAGTCGAAATTATACCCCTCCGAGAAGTCAACGGGATGGAGCGGTGCGGGACGACGAGATCCGGGACGGAGGGCACCGTTTGGTTGGAGGGCTCGGGGTGGACGAGGCCGATCCGGGACGAGGCGGTCCCGGCGGCGAGCTCGGGCTCCGGCGAGCTCGCGGAGCTCCAGTGGCGCGGCGGGGAGGCGAGGGAAAAGTACGGTGAGAGCGGAGCCGGCTGGATCCGGGCACGGGGGCGACTCTCCGGCCGGATCGCGCCGGATCTGGCAGGAGCGGCAAAGAGCGGCGGCGAGGCAAGCTCGGCACGGGGTGGTGCTCCGGCTTGAGTCCGGTGAGGCGCCGGCCGGTAGGAAGATGACAGCGCACGGTGGAGCGCGGAGGAGTGGGCGGCGCGCGGTGCGGGCGGCATCGGGCGGCGGTGCTGAGCCGAGAGGGCCGCCGCTGGGCCCGGCGGACCTGGCGGCGGGGTGCGGAGGAGAGAGGCGGCGGGGAACACGTGGCCTGACATGAGTGGGCGAGGGTGGCGGCGCGATGACGTGTCAGCACGTGATTCCCCGGAGTGAGGTGGAGGCTGGACGTGTCCGGCGCGGGAAGAAATGTCTGGCGGCAGCGGGGAAGGTTAGGGTAGGGTTTCGTCCGCGAATTTTTGGAGGGGATCACATATATATAGGTAGAGGGAGCTAGGAGAGTCCAAATGAGGTGCGGTTTTTGGCCACGCGATCGTGATCGAACGACTGAGATGATGGAGGGGGTTTAGGTGGGTTTTGGGACACTTTGGAGAGGTGTTGGGCTGCAACACACACGAGGCCTTTACGGTTCCTCGGTTAACCGTTGGAGTATCAAACGAAGTCCAACTGGCACGAAACTTGACAGGCGGTCTATCGGTAGTAACCCAAGGCCGCTTGGCAAGTCTCGGTCCAATCTGAGAACGTTTAACACCCGCACACGAAAAGAGGTAAAAGGGGACGTCGGAGGACGTAGGAGCGCCGAAATGCAAAACGGACAACGGGGAAAATGCTCGGATGCATGAGACGAACATGTATGCAAATGCGATGCACATGATGACATGATATGAAATGCATGATACGCAAACACATGACAAGGCAACAACAGCAAATAACTGGAAGACACCTGGCACATCGGTCTCGGGGCGTTACAACACTCCACCACTACGAGAGGATCTCGTCCCGAGATCTAGAATGGCACCGGAGGGAAAACGGAAGAGAGAGAGAGAGAGAGAAGAGGTAAAACTAACTTGCTTCTTTGATAAACGAATGAAACCAAAGAACGTTGCGAGGTTGAGAAAATTGAAAGAAAAGAAAGCAACGGCGGAGAACGAAGTTTGAAAGCACTCCGTTAAGAAAGAGGAACAAGAAAGAACCGATTCGGGTAGCACTCCGGTTGAAAATAGATGACAGACTTGATAAGATGAAGGAACTTGAGAAGAGGACACAACACTCCGGTTAAATGGATAAGCAAAGGAAAGAAACATGATCTTGACAAAACAAGCTGATGGGTCGAAGAGAGCAACATCACAATGCCTCCGGAAGAAATGAGAGAATGGAAAGTAATGAACGGAGGAGAAAACAACATCTTCTACCTTAAATGAGCTTGCAAAAGCATTGTTAGGAGAAGGTTCGAACGGAGTTGTTGGAAAAACCAACAACGAAAGAATAATCTTGATATGGTCTTATGGAATACATCTTCAATTATGAGATGACAACCTGCCACTCATGGGAAAAGAATTGGATTGATATGAACAAGGAGACGAGAAACTATTTCATCTGGAGGATAAAAGAAGAACTTAGGTCATTTATAAGCACCATAAATAGCAACAATCCTTAGGGGGAGGCTTTAGATGAAATATAACCCAAGATAGCTCCAACGAAGAGGTTGATGGATTTAAAATACCTCATTCATGATAACTTGTGAATCATGAAACACGAAGGAAAATTATCAACAGTGACATAACACCACCTCAAAAGATAAGATAGAACGAATTGTACTTCGGAACGCAAGATGAAGAACGCTTGAGCTCCTCTGAAAAGAATATCGATGAAAAACTTGGAGAAGGAATTAAATCCTTTATGAACCATCATGTAGAGTCTCCATGAAGAACTCCGGTAACAAAGAATGATCAAAATGAAAGGAAAGTGAAGTTGAAAACACAAGGCGAAACCTTGTAATGATTTAGATGGATCTCTGTGTTAATTAGAGCTTGGAACTCCATGAAAGAAAGGTGAACAAAAGAAAATCAAGAATTTGATGAGCCTCTGGAATAAAGAATTAATCCTTTGGGTGAATCAAGAATAAGAATTATGTTATGCTCATCCTACACCAATTTAGATTGATGACAAGCAACGGATTTGGCACACTACTTATTCTTGTAGAAAGGATTAAGATAGATATAGCGCAACTTGAGAAGGTCTTTCATGATTCGCCGGTAGGATTGGAACAACGAATAAATTGATAAGATAAAGAAGGAAGAGAAAAATCTTGAACGAACCACCGTAAGAATTGAAAATGAATGAATAAAAGATGAAGAAACACCAGGAAGGATTAGCAGATAAACGAAGATGCTTGAGAGAATTTAGATACATGAGAACGACGAGTTGACGAGCTGATTAGAGAACACTTGAATGAAGCACCGGTAAGATTTGGAGAAACGAGAGCCGAAAACTGGAAATAATAATTCTGAGATGATGGGCTCCGGAGAATCAAACTGAAAAGACTCCTAAATTGCTCCGAATGAGTGAAAAGAATTTTCACAATCGAAAAAAATTATGAGAGGATGGCAACAAGCTAGAACAAAGAATCTTCACTTGAACATATAAGATTTGGAGGAAAAACTCTTCTTCGGTCCTCCCAAAATCCGAGAATGAGGACGAGAAACACGACCATGAATTATTGAGATACTCCGGGATGGCGAATAGAAAGGTTGATCCAACGGTGAAAAGAATTTGAGAGATCTTAGAGAAAGACACATGACTAATGACAGATCATACTTACGTCATACTTTGAAAAGAATTTGAGAATCACATCAAAAATATTAGAAGAGTCAGGTAAGATCCTGGAAAAAGACCTATGGGTTAGGGCCCACTCAAAAGAAAGACCATTGAAATGATTACTTGAAAAGGAGAATGCGCCGGTTGAATTAAATGGTTGAATTTTCTGATATATCCTCAGCACTTTGGAACAAATGAATAGCGAGAAGTGGATGATTATGAGGTGCACCGGCATGGGAAAAGCATTTGAAACAAGGAAAGGAATACAATCAACAAAGCTTGAATTAAATCCATCGGAGAAGGAAAAGAAACGAGGAATGCTGAACTAGTATAACACCTTCATGAGAACCACCGGGTAAGAACATTGACAGAAAGGAATGGAGAGACTTCCCATCAATAAAAAGATACATGATTAAGAAATCTGAGTCCTTGTAGAAAAAGGGTGGGAGGGTGGGTAAAACAAGGACAACTTGGAGACGGATGAAACAAACACCGTTGAGAAGAAATTTAGATGACAAGCTCGATGATCAAGAAGGATTTGCATCCTCATGGATATATGAGAACACCGCTTAGGAAAGGTATGGAATCAACACTTGACATTGAAGCAACTCGAATACCACAACTGAAAACAAAACAAAGGGCTGGCTTGCAAAATAAGCCGGAACAAACATATGATAGAGATTTTGTCCGAAGTTTTCGTGGTGGGGCCCACACGGGCTTTATCGTACAACATCATCATGTACAAGGCAGTGCACATGACATACGAAGTGTCCCCGAGTCAGCATAGCCAAGGACTCTTTAAGACACAACGAGACCACTGTAAAACCAACCGTGGATAGGAGGACCACTAGACGTTGAACCCCAATCTCATATCATGCATCTGTCGGAAAGATATCCTAGGAGCTACTTGAATTCCCACTTATAAACTCCCGAAATTTTCCGGTTATGCAATCAGGTGTTGGGGATACAGGGGAAGCATAATATCTCACCCAAACTAGCAAATCCTACATCCAGCTGTATCCATCCTTCAACACATAACCAAGAAACCCTCGGAAATCGTTTACCTCAACCTTCGGAAAACATCCGTTATACAAGTTATGGCAATACTCCCGAACTCCCGCCCCAGTACTGGGTGGCGTCGAGGTTATCTCACCAACAACTGCATAAAAGAGATTTTCGATGTCGGCGAAACTCAGGTATTCCAGAATTAAATTGTGATGACAACACCTCGGAGCTCAACTCCCCGGGACACTGCCACAACCCCTAAATGTCATGAGGAACCAAGAACAATGTTCTCGTCACAAAACCATCGAAACGATTCCAAGATACCCGCGTGATCCTAAATTTTTTTAGTGAAATTTGAGAAAAGAAGAGTCAAAACTCTACGTCAGGGTGCCTCACCAGAGCGACGAAGGGACTGAGCAGTAAAAATAATCCTACTCTCTGATATATATAAATCCTAAAAGACTCAAAACAATTTTCTAGACACAACAACGCCAACGATTTGATCAAGCACGGGGCTCCTAAGTCGGGGAGGGCTCTGATACCAACTTGTAACACCCACGATGCGGCTATATCTCCCATGTGTCAGAGCACGGCTTAGAGGCATAACCGCATTGTAGGCAATGTCGCAAGAGGGGTAATATTTACACATCCCATGTACTGAATAAGAAAGAGGTACAGAGTTGGCTTACAATCGCCACTTCACACAATACATAAATATAGCATTACATCAACCAGATACAATCAAGGTCCAACTACGGAACCAAAATAAAAGAAGACTACCCCTAATTCAAAAGATCCCCGATCGCCCCGACTGGGCTCCACTACTGATCAACTGGAAACAGAACAACAAAATGACCACGATCTTCATCGAGCTCCTCCTTGAGCTCGGTTGCGTCACCTGCACGGTATCATCGGCACCTGCAACTGGTTTTGGAAGTAATCTGTGAGTCACGGGGACTCAGCAATCTCACACCCTCGCGATCAAGACTATTTAAGCTTATGGGTAGGTAAAAGGTATGAGAGGTGGAGCTGCAGCAAGCACTAGCATATATGGTGGCTAACTTACGCAAATGAGAGCGAGAAGAGGAGGCAAAGCACGGTCGTGAACTAGAAGTGATCAAGAAGTGATCCTGAAACTACTTACGTTCAAGCATAACTCCAACACTGTGTTCACTTCCCGGACCCCGCCGAGAAGAGACCGTACGGCTACACACGCGATTGATGCATTTCTAATTAAGTCAAGTGTCACGTTTTCTACAACCGGACATTAACAAATTCCCATCTACCCATAACCGCGGGCACGCCTTTCGAAAGTTCAAATCCCTGCAGGGGTGTCCCAACTTAGCCCATCACAAGCTCTCACGGTCAACGAAGAATATTCCTTCTCCCAAGACAACCAAATCAGACTCGGAATCCCGGTTACAAGACATTTCGACAATGGTAAAACTAAACCAGCAAAGCCGCCCGATGCGTCGATATCCTGATAGAAGTTGCACATATCTTGTTCTCAGGGCAACACTGGATGAGACATTTTATGAGTAAAACCAACCCTCAAGTTTCCCCGAGGTGGCCCCGCAGTCTACTCAGTTTGGACCAACACTTAGAGAAGCACTGGCCCGGGGGGGGGGGGTTAAATAAAGATGACCCTTGAGTCTGCAGAACCCAAGGGAAGGTGATAGGTTGTTAGTGCAAATGGTAAAAACAAGGTTGGGCCTTGCTGGAGGAGTTTTATTCAAAGCGAACTGTCAAATGGTTCCCATTATAACCCAACCGCGTAAGGAACGCAAAATCAAGGAACATAACACTGGTATGACGGAAACTAGGGCGGCAAGAGTGGAACAAAACACCAGGCATAAGGCCGAGCCTTCCACCCTTTACCAAGTATATAGATGCATTAATTAAATAAGATATATTGTGATATCCCAACAATAATCATGTTCCAACAAGGAACAAACTTCATCTTCACCTGCAACTAACAACGCTATAAGAGGGGCTGAGCAAAGCGGTAACATAGCCAAACAATGGTTTGCTAGGACAAGGAGGGTTAGAGGCTTGACATGGCAATATGGGAGGCATGATATAGCAAGTGGTAGGTATTGCAGCATAGGCATAGCAAAAGAGCGAGCATCTAGCAAGCAAAGATAGAAGTGATTTCGAGGGTATGGTCATCTTGCCTGCAAAGTTCTCCGAGAAGACGAAAGCTTGACCCTCGTAAGCGTTCTCAACGGGTTCCTCGATCACGTACTCATCTCCCGGCTCTACCCAAAGCAAGAACACAATCAAAGGGAGACACAATCAACCACGGTGCAATGCACAAGCAACATGATGCAAAACATGGCATGATATGCGGGATGTGATATGCAATGCATATGCATGTCTCGTAAGGTAAGGATTGAATCAGGCGTCAACTTGGCAAACCAAGTGTGCCTCTGGAAAGATGAGTTGATTTCGGTTGAAATCGATATAAAGATCACCGGAATCGGATGCACGGTTTGGAAATGGCAAGCAAAACAATAATGGCACAAAGCTGCAATTAACAGCACGAGGCCATCTAAATGCATCAAGAACAACAAGCTACTGCACTCTAACATAATAACAAATCACATGGCAGCGATCCACTCAAGATGCTTGACAAAAGATGAACACTGAGCTACGGCTAATTCACTCAATAGCAGGTTCAAACAAGGATGACAAAAGTGCAAAAGATATCAGGTTACAGACTTAGTGAAAATAACATGGCAGGAATTAACATCAGTAAGCAATGTTTAGAGTAAGATAACAACATGCTACAGGAACATATCATGGCAAAGCAAGGCATGGCATGAAGCTACACAGAGCATATAACAAAAGTCCCTTACTGACCATAAGCAAAAAGGGATCAGAAAATACAATGGCAACCATGTGAACATAGCAAGTTTCGTTAACAGATTCAGACTTGAGTCCCGGCGGGGAGGCGAGGTAAAAGGACGGTGAGAGCGGAGCCAGCTGGATCCGGGCACGGGGGCGACTCTCCCGCCGGATCGCGCCAGATCCGGCAGGAGCGATGAAGAGCGGCGGCGGGGCGAGCTCAGCATGGGGTGGCGCTCCGGCTTGAGTCTGTCGAGGCGCCAGCCGGCAGGAAGATGATGGCGCATGGTGGAGCGCGGAGGAGCGGGCAGCGCATGGTGCAGGTGGCGTCGGGCGGCGGTGCCGGGCCGGGAGGGCCGCCGCTGGGCCCGGCGGGCCTGGCGGCAGGGCGCAGAGGAGAGAAGCGACAGGGAGCACGTGGCGCGACGTGAGTGGACGAGGGAGGTGGCACGATGACGTGTCAGCGCGTGATTCGCCGGAGTGAGGTGGAGGCTGGACATGTCCGGCACGGGAAGAAATGTCCGGCGGCGGTGGGGAAGGTTAGTGTAGGGTTTCGTCCGCGAATATTTGGAGGGGATCACATATATATAGGTAGAGGGAGCTAGGAGAGTCCAAATGAGGTGTGGTTTTTGGCCACGCGATCGTGATTGAACGACCAAGATAATGGAGGGGGTTTAGGTGGGTTTTGGGCCACTTTGGAGAGGTGTTGGGCTGCAACACACACGAGGCCTTTACGGTTCCTCGGTTAACCATTGGAGTATCAAACGAAGTCCAAATGGCACGAAACTTGACAGGCAGTCTACCGGTAGTAACCCAAGGCTGCTTGGCAAGTCTCGGTCCAATCCGAGAACATTTAACGCCTGCACACGAAAAGAGGTAAAAGGGGACGCCGGAGGACGTAGGAATGCCGGAATGCAAAACGGACAACGGGGAAAATGCTCGGATGCATGAGACGAACATGTATGCAAATGCAATGCACATGATGACATGACATGAAATGCATGACACGCAAACACATGACAAGGCAACAATAGCGAATAACTGGAAGACAGCTGGCACATCGGTCTCGGGGCGTTACAATGGCCTCTGGACGGCCCTCGCCCTTGCTGTCGGGGTTGTGGATTGCTGTAGCTTGGAAGGCACGCTTGAGGGAGCACACCGCATCTTTCTCTTCACATTGGACCATGATAATCCCGCTGCTTCCTGGCATCTTGAGGACATTGTAGCCGTGATGGGTCACTGCCATGAACTTGGCCAGGGCTGGATACCCGGGGATGGCGTTGTACGACAGACGGATGTGTGCGGCATCGAAGTCGATGAGCTCGGTGCGGTAGTTCTTGCACTTGCCGAAGGTGACAGGGAGACGGACCTGCCCTATCGTTATGGTGGAACCGTCGGTCACTCCTGAGAAAGGCTTGGTGGGCTGAAGCTGGTCATACGGCACTTGGAGGCTGTCGAACATGTCGACGGACAGGACGTTGAGCCCTGTGCCGCCGTCGATGAGGGTCTTGGTAACTTGCACGTTGCTGATGACTGGTTAGCAGAGCATTGGAAGGGTGCCAGTGGTAGCTGCGCACTTGAGTTGAACGTAATGGGGCACCGGGACCATCTGAGCGGGCGCGTAGCTTTGAGCTTGGGGAGGACTGCATTCACTTCATGAGCAAACGGCTTGAAAATACATTGCGAGGCTAGGGCCTGGGCTCCGCCCAAGATGCAGGCGATAGCACGTGGTTCCTGGAAGCCCCCAGCCCCCTCGTCCTGATGGTGTTCGTCATTCCTTCTTGGCGGTTGTGGCAGCGGAGGGAGCCCGGCGTTGCCTTGAGGACGATCCTCATGAGGCTGATCCCTCTAGGCACCCTCGCGAGGCTGATCCTGCCAGCGGTCCTCACAAGGCCGATCGCGCCACTCCTGGCGTGGGCCACGGTCGTCCCAGCATCCACCACCACGTCCCCCTCCTCGGCCGTAGCCCCGGTCGCCGCGCTTGGGGCGTCGACCGAAGCGCCCTTCGCGAATGGCTCTGAGCTCTTGACAGTCGCTGGTGTTGTGGGTGTTCAGGTTGTGGAAGGCGCAGAACGGATGGCTGCCCTTGGATGACTCTGGTTGGTCTCTGCCACGCTTGGTGTCTGGTTCCGCTGCGAGCACGGCTGCTCCCTTGCGCTTCACGTCCTTGGCCTTAGCCTTCTTCTCCTCTGGGTCCGCAGCAGGAAGCTCGAGGAGGGAGAGGCGCCCCTCCTCAGCTCTAGCACACTTGGTCGCGATGTTGAACAGCTCCAGGGTCGTGCACAGCTCTTCATCGATGGCGAGCTCCTCCTTCATCTTGACGTCGCGGACGCCATCAGAGAACGCAGAGATGATGGCCTCGTTGGTCACCTTGGGGATCTTGATCCGTGCGCTGTTGAAGCGCTGAATGTATTTCTGCAGGGTCTCTCTTGGTTGTTGCTTGATGCGGCGCAGGTCGCCCGCCACCGAGGGGCGGTCACGAGTGCCCTGGAAGTTGGCGATGGAGCGGGTGCGCATTTCGTCCCAGGAGGAGATTGAGCCCGGAGGCAGGTTCAAGAGCCAGGAGCGGGCGCCTTCCTTGAGAGCCATGGGAAACCAGTTCGCCATGACCTTCTCGTCGCCGTTGGCCGCTTTGATGCTTAGCTCATAGAGTTGCAAGAACTCTTCGTGGTCGGGGGTGCCGTCGTAGCGAGGGGGCAGATCTGGCTTGAACTTGCCCGGCCAGGCGATGCTACGCAGCTCGGGGGTGAAGGCGCGGCAGCCAGCTATGGTCACCGGGACCCGCCTTGGGGGTGGAGCTTGGTCTTGATGGGGTCTGCGCCCTGTCGCTATAGGTGGCGCGCGGGCTTGTCCCAGCAGCCGGTCCTGGCGCGGCAGTGCGAGGAGCGGCGGAGCATTTTGTTGCGGCCGAGGGACTTCTTGACAGCTTCTCTCTTCATGCACGGGTGCAGGACGCGGCGGGTCGCGTCACGGAGCCGCGCGTCTTGGCACCAGGGCACCGTCTTGGGGATGAGGTGGTGGAGGCGCTCCGTGAGCTACGTCGCCTGTAGCTGGGGGAGGGCGAGGCAGAGAGAGGGACGGCGCAGGAGAGCCCCCTGCGGCGTGGACAAGCTCAGCGATGCGGTCGAGCCAGTCCTCATAGAGGTCGTCGACCGGACAATAGCGCAGGAGCTCATGCGCCATGAGGAGCGCAGCCCGTGCATCCATGGGAGGACGACGTGCATGGGAAGAAGAACCGGTCGGGGTCTAGGATGGAGTGGCGGTGCGGCCGTCCCGCCGCACCAAGGGATGCAGCGAGGATGCTTGCTACTCGTTCCCCGCCGGGCCGGTGGCGGCGTTGGCGGCAGGTGACGGGGAACGATGAGGCGGCCCGCCGACAAGAGCCGTCTGAGAAACATGGGCGGCGAGGGCAGCCCGATGCTCGGCACGAGCGCGGCGCGCGTCTTCCATGGAGATGGCGAAGCAACAGAGCGCGGAGCGACGGAAGGAAGCTTCAGTGCACCCCTACCTGGCGCGCCAAATATTGGATCACGGGTTCCGTCAAACCCCAGTGTTTGAACCTCAAGGGTTTGCCAGAACCCATGATTCGGCAAACCCTTGAGGTTCGAACACTGGGGTGCGCGTGAAGGTTTTCTCCCTATCGATCCATGCCCTCGCTCTTTAAGATCTCGCAGATGAACTCAACGAACTCACAACATAGAAAGACACAAGATTTATACTAGTTCGGGCCACCGTTGTGGTGTAATACCCTACTCCAGTTTGGTGGTGGTAGATTGCCTCTTGGGCTAATGAAGAACAGTTACAAGGGGAAGAACAGCCTCCTGAGGTAGAGGTGTTCTTGTTCTTGGTGGACTTGTGATGAGGTCGATCCTCACTTGTCTCTCGTCCCCTTGTCCTCTCTTTCCTCTTGCTCTCTCTTCTCTTTTTGTCTCCCTTTCTGTGGTGGCTAGTTCTACTTATATATAGGCCCTGGTCCTCTCCCCAAATATTGAGCGGGAAGGGAGCCAACAACGGCCAATTCGAAAGGGGACAGCTAGTACAAGTTATCCTGACAAAAGGTGGTCTTCGCCTGCCAAAGGCTCTGGTGGTGACGCCGTATTGGGCTCCATGGTGACCTCCGTCCTGCCATCCTTCTGGTCTTGGTCTTGTTGCACCAATATGGAAACCTTTGCCTGATACCTCGGTACTCCGCGCCTGCGCTTGCCCCCTTGACACCAAAGAGGAAACAAGGACACTGCGCGCGATGGCGCCCACCTAGTCTCGATCGCCATGGCTCACATCACGAGGACCTTGCGAGGTTTGCCTTGCCTTGATCTCTCTGCCCCTCGCGAGCCTGCCTGGCGAGGCCGCTCCTAAGGAGGGCTTGCGTCGTCCGCCTTGCGAGGCTTGGCCCCCCGCGAGGGTCTTGAATGCCTTGTCGATGAAGATGGGCCGTATAGACCTGCCAGCCCAGCCACGCCGTGGGCCGCGGGCAGGCAAGTCTAGGGACCCCCATTCCCAGGACGCTGAAAACATCCAAGGTTGATAATATAATAGCATGGAACAATCAAAAATTATAGATACGTTGGAGACGTATCAGGTGTGTTTGCCGAGATTCGATGAATTGTGGATTTATGATCAGATTATCTATGAATATTATTTGAATCTCCTCTGAATTCTTTTATGCATGATTTTATATCTTTATAATTCTCTTCGAACTATCAGTTTGATTTGGCCAACTAGATTGGTTTTTCTTGCAATGGGAGAAGTGCTTAGCTTTGGGTTCAATCTTGCGGTGTCCTTTCCCAGTGACAGTAGGGGCAGCAAGGCATGTATTGTGTTGTTTCCATCGAGGATAAAAAGATGGGGGTTTCATCATATTGCTTGACTTAATTCCTCTACATCATGTCATCATACTTAATGCATTACTCCGTTCTTTATGAACTTAATACTCTAGATGCATGTTGGATAGCGGTCGATGTGTGGAGTAATACTAGTAGATGCAGAATCATTTCGATCTACTTGACACGTACATGATGCCTATATTCATGATCATTGCCTTAGATATCTTCATAACTATGCACTTTTCTATCAATTGCTCGACAGTAATTTGTTCACCCACCGTATATTTTCTATCTTGAGAGAAGCCTCTAGCAAAACCTATGGCCCCCGGGTCGATTTTCCATCATATAAGTTTTTATTTTCCATCATATAAGTTTCCGATCTACAATATTAGTTTCCGATCTACTATTTTGCAATCTTTTACTTTCCGATCTGTAAACCAAAAATACCGAAAATATTTACTTTACAGTTTATCTATCTCTATCAAATCTCACTTTTGCAAGTAACCATGAAGGGATTGACAACCCCTTTATCGTGTTGGGTGCAAGTTGTTTGATTGTTTGTGCAGGTATTCGATGATTTGTGTGTTGTCTCCTACTAGATTGATACCTTGGTTCTCAAACTGAGGGAAATACTTACGTCTACTTTGCTGCATCACCATTTCCTCTTCAAGGAAAAAACCAATGCAAGCTCAAGAAGTAGCAGGAAGAATTTCCGGCGCTGTTGCCGGGGAGATCTACGCCAAGTCAAGACATACCAAGTACCCATCATAAACTCTCATTTCTTGAATTACATTACTCGCCATTCGCCTCTCGTTTTCCTCTCCCCCACTTCTAAAACAATTTTCGAAAAGACTTGCCTTTTCTTCGCCCCTCTTTCGTTCGTCTTCTTCGTTTGTTTTTTGTGTGCTCATGTGTTGGAATGCTTGCTTTGTCACGATGGCTCAAGAGAATACCAAATTGTGTGATTTTTCCAACACCAATAATAATGATTTTATTAGTACTTCAATTGCTCCCGCTCCTAATGTGGAATCTTGTGAAATTAATATTGTTTTGCTGAATCTTGTTATGAAAGATCAATTTTCTGGCCTTGCTAGTGAATATGCCGCTTCCCATCTAAACAATTTCGTTGATTTGTGTGATATACAAAAGAAAAAAGATGTGGATAATGATATTGTTAGATTGAATCTATTTCCGTTCTCACTTCAGGATCGTGCTAAAACTTGGTTTTCATCTTTGCCTAAAAATAGTATTGATTCATGGAATAAGTGTAAAGATGCTTTTATTTCCAAGTATTTTCCTCCCGCTAAGATCATCTCCCTTACAAACGATATTATGAATTTTAACCAACTTGATCATGAACATGTTGCACAACCTTGGGAGAGGATGAAATTGATGATATGAAATGGCCCTACTCATGGTTTGAATTTGTGGATGATTATACAAAAAATTTATGCCGGATTGAATTTTGCTTCTAGAAATCTTTTAGATTCGACCGTGTGAGGTACTTTTATGGAAATTACTTTAGGAGAAGCTACTAAACTTCTAGATAATATTATGGTTAATTATTCTCAATGGCATACCGAAAGATCTTCCACTAGTAAAAAGGTGCATGCAATTGAAGAGATTAATGTTTTGAGTCGAAAGATGGAAGAGCTTATGAAATTGTTTGCTAGCAAGTGCTTCTATTCATCCCAATGATATGCCTTTGTCTACTTTGATTCAAAATAATAATGAATCTATGGATGTGAATTTTGTTTGTAGGAACAATTTTGGTAATAACGCGTATAGAGGTAATTTTAATCCCAGGCCGTTTCCTAGTAATTTCTCTAATGATTATGGTAATTCCTACAACAATTCTTATGGAAATTTTAAATAATATGCCCTTTGATTTTGAGAATAGTGTTAAAGAATTTATGAGTTCTCAAAAGAATATCAATGCTTTGATTAAACAAAAATTGCTTAATATTGATGATTTGGCTAGGACCGTGGATATAATTTCTCTTGATGTTGATTCTTTAAAACTTAGATCTATTCCACGCAAGCATGATATTAATTAGTCTCTCAAAGCTATGATAATTTCCATTGATGAGTGCAAAGAAAGAACCGCTAAGATGCGTGCTAAACGAGATTGATTTGTAAAATCATGTTCTTCTAGTTTCCGTGAAAATAAAGATGAAGATCTTAAAGTGATTGATGTTAATCCTATTGAATCTTTGTTTTCCAATATAAATCTTGATAAAGATGGGACTGGAGATGAGTCAACTTTAGTTAAAAGGCATCCCAATGATTCAGAGTTTTTAGATATTGATGCAAAAATTGATTTAAGTGGGAATAGAGAGGTCAAAACTTTAGGTAGCAATGAACCCACTCTTTTGGATTTCAAGGAATTTAATTATGATAATTGTTCTTTAATAGATTGCATTTCCTTGTTGCAATCCATGTTGAATTCTCCTCATGCTTATAATCAAAACAAAGTTTTTACTAAACATATCAGTGATGCTATGATGCAATCTTTTGAAGAAAATCTTGAATTGGAAGTTTCTATCCCTAGAAAACTTTATGATGAGTGGGATGATGTTTACTACACAACCTTCTTCTTGTAGACGTTGTTGGGCCTCCAAGTGCAGAGGTTTGTAGGACAGTAGCAAATTTCCCTCAAGTGGATGACCTAAGGTTTATCAATCTGTGGGAGGCGTAGGATGAAGATGGTCTCTCTCAAGCAACCCTGCAACCAAATAACAAAGAGTCTCTTGTGTGCCCAACACACCCAATACAATGGTAAATTGTATAGGTGCACTAGTTCGGCGAAGAGATGGTGATACAAGTGCAATATGGATGGTAGATATAGGTTTTTGTAATCTGAAAAATATAAAAACAGCAAGGTAACTAATGATAAAAGTGAGCGTAAACGGTATTGCAATGCTAGGAAACAAGGCCTAGGGTTCATACTTTCACTAGTGCAAGTTCTCTCAACAATAATAACATAATTGGATCATATAACTATCCCTCAACATGCAACAAAGAGTCACTCCAAAGTCACTAATAGTGGAGAACAAACGAAGAGATTATTGTAGGGTACGAAACCACCTCAAAGTTATCCTTTCTGATCGATCTATTCAAGAGTCCGTAGTAAAATAACATGAAGCTATTCTTTCCGTTCAATATATCATAGAGTTCATACTAGAATAACACCTTAAGTCACAAATCAACCAAAACCCTAATGTCACCTAGATACTCCAATGTCACCTCAAGTATCCATGGGTATGATTGTACGATATGCATCACACAATCTCAGATTCATCTATTCAACCAACACAAAGAACTTCAATGAGTGCCCCAAAGTTTCCACCGGAGAGTCAAGATGAAAACGTGTGCCAACCTATATGCATAAGTACACGAGGTCACGGAACTCGCAATTTGATCACCAAAACATACATCAAGTGGACCACGTGATATCCCATTGTCACCACAGATAAGCACATGAAAGACATACATCAAGTGTTCTCAAATCCTTAAAGACTCAATCCGATAAGATAACTTCAAAGGAAAAACTCAATCCATCACAAGAGAGTAGAGGGGGAGAAACATCATAATATCCCACTATAATAGCAAAGCTCACGATACATCAAGAACGTTCTGAATCAAGAACATGAGAGAGAGAGATCAAACACACAACTACTGGTACATACCCTCAGCCCTGAGGGTGAACTACTCCCTCCTCGTCATGGAGAGCGCCGGGATGATGAAGATGGCCGCCGGAGAGGGATTCTCCCCTCCCGCAGAGGCTTGCGGCGGTGGAACTCCCGATCTAGGTTTCTTTCTGGAAGTTTGGGGTTATATAAGAGGTGTTGGAGTCGGGAACATGCCAGGGGGTCTCCGAGGTGGCCACGAGGTAGGGGGGCGCCTCCACCCTCGTGGTGGCCTTGGGACTCTTCTGGCCCATCTCCGGGACTCCGTGGGCTTCTTCTGGTCCAAAAATGATCTCCATGAAATTTCAGGTCAATTGGACTCCGTTTGATTTTCCTTTTCTGCGATACTCAAAAACAAGGAAAAAACAGAAAGTGGCGCTGGGCTCTAGGTTAATAGGTTAGTCCAAAAAATCATATAAAATAGCATATAAATGCATATAAAACATCCAAGGTTGACAATATAATAGCATGGAACAATAAAAAATTATAGATATGTTGGAGACGTATCATGGGAACCTAATATTAAGATTAAGATTGAATATTATGAGGGTCATGCTTTGTGTGATTTGGGTGCTAGCGTTTCCATGATTTCAAAAACTTTATGTGATGTGTTAGGTTTCCATGATTTGATGATTGTTCTTTAAATTTGCATCTTGCGGATTCCACTATTAAGAAACCTATGAGAAGGATTAATGATGTAGATTGCAATCCTACATGTCCTATTATTCTTGGTAGACCTTTCCTTAGAACGATTGGTGCAATTATTGATATGAAAGAAGGAAACATTATATTTCAATTTCTGTTAAGGAAGGACATGGAACACTTTCCAAGAAATAAAATTAAAGTGCCATATGAATCTATTATTTGAGCTACTTATGGATTGCATACCAAAGATGACAATACCCAGATCTATTCGTGTTTTATGCCTAGCTAGGGGCGTTAAACAATAGCGCTTGTTGGGAGGCAACCCAATTTTATTTTATTTTTTGCTCTTTGGGTTCTGTTTTGCAGTAAATAATTTATCTAGCCTCTGGTTAGATGTGATTTTTGTGTTTTAATTAGTGTTTGTGCCAAGTAAGACCTTTGGGATAGCTTACGGTGATAGTTGATTTGATCTTGCTGAAAAACAGAAACTTTTGCACTCAGGAAAACAATTCTCATTTTTAACAGAGGCGTGATAAAATACTGATTATTTTTGAAGAAGATTAATAAACAAATTGCTTAGGTGGCCCTAATTGTTCAGAATTTTTGGAGTTACAGAAGTATTCAAGAGTTACAGATTGCTACAGACTGTTCTGTTTTTGACAGATTTTGTTTTTCTATGTGTTGTTTGCTTATTTTGAAGAATCTATGGGTAGTATCGGGGGGTATGACCCATGGAAAAGTTGGAATACAGTAGATATTACACCAATATAAATAAAGAATGAGTTCACAACAGTACCAAAAGTGGTGATTTATTTTCGTATACTAACAGAGCTTATGAGATTTTCTGTTGAGTTTTGTGTTGTGAAGTTTTCAAGTTTTAGGTAACGATTTGATGGACTATGGAATAAGGAGTGGAAAGAGCCTAAGCTTGGTGATGCCCAAGGCACCCCAAGGTAATATTCAATGACAACTAAGACCTAAGCTTGGGGATGCCCCGGAAGGCATCCCCTCTTTCGTCTTCGTCTATCGGTAACTTTAGTTGAGGCTATATTTTTATTTACCACATGATATGTGTTTTGCTTGGAGCGTCTTGTATTATTTGAGTCTTTGCTTTTTATTTTTCCACAATCATCCTTTCTGTACACACCTTTTGAGAGGAACACGCATGATTCATGATTTATTAATACTCTATGTGCTTCACTTATATCTTTTGAACTAGGCAATTTTGCTCTAGTGCTTAACTCATATCTTTTTAGAGCACGGCGGTGGTTTTATTTTATAGAAATTGTTAAAATCTCATGCTTCACTTATATTATTTTGAGAGTCTTTAAACAGCATGGTAATTTGCTTTGGTTATAAATTTAGTCCTAGTATGATAGGCATCCAAGAGGGATATAATAAATGAAGGGAATATGCCCTAGAGGCAATAATAAAGTTGTTATTTATATTTCCTTATATCATGATAAATGTTTATTATTCATGCTAGAATTTTACTAACCGGAAACTTAGTACATGTGTGAATACATAGACAAACAGTATATCCCTAGTATGCCTCTACTTGACTAGCTCGTTAGTCAAAGATGGTTACGTTTTTTGACCATAGACATGTGTTGTCATTTTATAAATGGGATCACATCATTAGAGAATGATGTGATGGACAAGACCCATCCATTAGCTTAGCATTATGATCGTTTAGTTTTATTGCTATTGCTTTCTTCATGACTTATACATATTCCTCTAACTATGAGATTATGCAACTCCCGGATACCGGAGGAACACCCTGTGTGCTATCAAACGTCACAACATAACTGGGTGATTATAAAGATGATCTGCAGGTGTCTCTGATGGTGTTTGTTGAGTTGGCATAGATCGAGATTAGGATTTGTCACTCTGCGTGTCGGAGAGGTATCTCTAGGCCCTCTCGGTAATGCACATCACTATAAGCCTTGCAAGCAATGTGACTAATGAGTTAGTTATGGGAGGATGCATTACAGAACGAGTAAAGAGACTTGACGGTAACGAGATTGAACTAGGTATGATGATACCGACGATCGAATCTCAGGCAAGTAACATACCGATGACAAAGGGAATGACGTATGTTGTTATGCGGTTTGAATGGTCAAGATCTTTGTAGAATATGTAGGAACCAATATGAGCATCCAGGTTCCGCTATTGGTTATTTACCGGAGATGTGTCTCGGTCATGTCTACATAGTTCTCGAACCCGCAGGGTCTGCACGCTTAACATTCAATGACAATTTGTAGTATGAGTTATGTAATTTGATGACCGAAGTTTGTTCGGAGTCCCGGATGAGATCACAGACATGACGAGGAGTCTCGAAATGGTCGAGAGGTAAAGATCGATATATTGGAAGGGTATATTCGAACACCGGAATGGTTCCGAAGTGATTCGGGTATTTTTCGGAGTACCGGGAGGTTACCGGAACCCCCGGGGAAGTATTGGGCCTTCATGGGCTTTAGTGGAAAGGAGAGAAGGGCCGCAAGGGGTGGCTGCGCGTCTCCCCCCCCCCCATGGCATGTTCGAATTGGACTAGGGAGGCAGTGGCGCCCCCCTCTTTCCTTCTCCCTCTCTTCCTCCTTCCCTCTCTCCCCCTCTTGGAAAAGGAAGGGGAGTCCAACTATAGGATTGGGAATCCTAGTTGGACTCCCCCTATGGCGCGCGCCCCCCTTGGCCGGCCTCCTCCTCCCCCGTCCTTTATATACGTGGGTAGAGAGGCACCCCAAAGCACAACAAACATCTCTTAGCCGTGTGCGGTGCCCCCTCCACAGTTTACCACCTCGGTCATATTGTCATAGTGCTTAGGTGAAGCCCTGCATTGGTAACTTCATCATCATCGTCGCCATGCCGTTGTGCTAACGGAACTCTCCCTCGTCCCCAACTAGATCAAGAGCTCGAGGGACGTCATCCTGCTGAATGTGTGCTGAACACGGAGGTGCCGTACGTTTGGTACTTGGATCGGTTGGATCGTGAAGACGTTCAACTACATCAAACGCGTTACTAAACTCTTCCGCTTTCGGTCTACGAGGGTACGTGGACACACTCTCCCCTCTCGTTGGTATGCATCTCCTAGTTAGATCTTGCGTGACCATAGGATTTTTTTTTGAATTATTACGTCCACAACAGTGGCATCCAAGCCATGTCTATGAGTAGATGTTTTATGCACGAGTAGAACACAGAGAGTTGTGGGCGATAATAGTCATACTGCTTGCCACCAACGTCTTACTTTGATTCGGGGGTATTGTTGTATGAAGCAGCCCGGACCGACATACATGAATGCATCCATGAGACTGGTTCTACCGACGTGCTTCGCACACAGGCGATTGGCAGGTGTCTGTTTCTCCAACTTTAATTGAATCGAGTTTGACTGTGGTCGGTCCTTGTTGAAGGTTAAAACAACACACTTGACGAAAAATCATTGTGGTTTTCATGCTTAGGTAAGAATGGTTCTTGCTAGAAGCCTGTAGCAGCCACGTAAAACTTGCAACAACAAAGTAGAGGACGTCTAACTTGTTTTTGCAGGGCATGTTGTGATGTGATATGGTCAAGACGTGACGAGATATAAATTGTTGTATGAGATGATCATGTTTTGTAAAAGTTACCGGCAACTGGCAGGAGCCTTATGGTTGTCGCTTTATTGTATGAAATTTAATCGCTATGTAATTGCTTTACTTTATCACTAAGCGGTAGCAATAGTCGTCGCAGCAATAGTTGGCGAGACGACAATGATGCTACGATAGAGATCAAGGTGTCAAGCCGGTGACGATGGAGATCATGACGTTGCTTTGGAGATAGAGATCAAAGGCACAAGATGATGATGGCCATATCATGTCACATATTTTGATTGCATATGATGTTTATCCTTTATGCATCTTATTTTGCTTAGTACGGCGATAGCACTATAAGATGATCCCTCACTAAATTTCAAGGTACAAGTGTTCTCCCTGAGTATGCACCGTTGCTATAGTTCGTCGTGCTGAGACACCACGTGATGATCGGGTGTGATAAGCTCTACGTTCACATAAAATGGGTGCCATCCAGTTTTGCACGTGTAGAATACTCGGGTTAAACTTGACGAGCCTAGCATATGCAGATATGGCCTCAAAACACTGAGCCCGAAAGGTTGAACATGAATCGTATAGTATATATGATCAACATAGTGATGTTTGCTACCTCTTGAGCATGCGTTGGTTTTCCCTTGAAGAGGAAAGGGTGATGCAGCGAAGTAGCGTAAGTATTTCCCTCAGTCTTGAGAACCAAGGTATCAATCCAGTAGGAGACAACGCACAAGTCACCTAGTACCTGCACAAACAATCAAGAACCTTGCAACCAACGCGATAAAGGGGTTGTCAATCCCTTCACGGTCACTTGCAAAAGTGAGATCTGATAAAGATAGTAAAATAAATATTTTTGGTATTTTTGTTGTGTAGATTGAAAGTAAAGATTGCAAAATAGTAAATGAGCTGCATTGTAAATAAAAGAGATGTAATATAATAATAAAGAGACCTAGGGACCATAGGTTGCACTAGTGGCTTCTCTCAAGATAGCATGTATTACAGTGGGTGAACAAATTACTGCTGAGCCATTGATAGAAAAACGCATAGTTATGAAGATATCTAAGGCAATGATCATGAATATAGGCATCACGTCTGTGTCAAGTAGATCGAAATGATTCTACATCTACTACTATTATTCCACACATCAACCGCTATCCATCATGCATCTAGAGTATTAAGTTCATAAGAACAGAGTAACGCATTAAGCAAGATGACATGATGTAGAGGGATAAACTGAAACAATATGATATAAATGCCATATTTTTATACTCGATGGCAACAATACAATACGTGCCTTGCTGCCCCTACTATCACTGGGAAAGGACACTGCAAGATTGAACCCAAAGCTAAGCACTTCTCCCATTGCAAGAAAGATCAATCTAGTAGGCCAAACTAAACCGATAATTCGAAGAGACTTGCAAAGATATCAAATCATGCATATAAGAATTCAAAGAAGAACCAAATAATATTCATAGATAATCTTGTTCATAAACCCACAATTCATCGGATCTCGGCAAACACACCGCAAAAGAGTATTACATTGAATAGATATCCAAGAACATCGAGGAGAACTTTGTATTGAGAATCAAAGAGAGAGAAGAAGCCATCTAGATAATAACTATGGACCCGAAGGTCTGCGGTAAACTACTAATGCTTCATTGGAGAGGCTATGGTGTTGAAGTAGAAGCCCTCCGTGATCGATTCCCCCTCCGGGAGATCAATGGAAGAGGCCCCAAGATGGGATCTCATGGTACAGAAGGTTGCGGTGGTGGAAAAGTGGTTTTGTGGCTCTCTATGATCGATATAGGGTATAAGAGTATATATAGGCGGAAGAAGTACGTGAGTGGAGCTACGAGGGGCCCACGAGGGTGGGGGGTGCGCCTACCCCCTAGGCGCGCCCTCCTGCCTCGTGGCATTCTAGACTTCAACTCCAAGTGTTCTGGTTTGCTTTCGGTCCAAGAAAGATCATCGCCAAGGTTTCATTCCATTTGGATTCCGTTTGTTATTCCTTTTCTACGAAACTCTGAAATAGGCAAAAAAAACATAAACTGGCACTAGGCCTCCGGTTAATAGGTTACTCCCAAAAATAATATAAAAGAGCATATTAAAGCCCATTAAACATCCAAAACAGATAATATAATAGCATGGAACAATAAAAAATTATAGATACATTGGAGACGTATCAAGCAGCACCAAGCTTAATTCCTGCTCGTCCTCGAGTAGGTAAATGATAAAATAGAATTTTAGATGTGGAATGCTACCTAACATAATTATCAATGTAATTTTCTTTATTGTGGCATGAATGTTCAGATCCGAAAGATTAAAGACAAAAGTTTAATATTGAAATAAAAATAATAATACTTCAAGCATACTAACAGAGTAATCTTGTCTTCTCACAATAACATGGCCAAAGAAAGTTCATCCCTACAAAATCATATAGTTTGGCTATGCTCCATCTTCGTCACACAAAGTATTCAAATCATGCACAACCCCGATGACAAGCCAAGCAATTGTTTCATACTTTAGTATTCTCAAACTTTTTCAACTTTCACGCAATACATGAGCATGAGCCATGCACATAGCACTATAGGTGGAATAGAATGGTGGTTGTGGAGAAGACAAAAAGGAGGAAGATGGTCTCACATCAACTAGGCGTATTAATGGGCTATGGAGATCCCCATCAATAGATATCAATGTGAGTGAGTAGGGATTGCCATGCAACAGATCCACTAGAGCTATAAATGTATGTAAGCTCAACAAAAGAAACTAAGTGGGTGTGCATCGAACTTTTCCTTACTCACGAAGACCTAGGGCATTTTGAGGAAGCCAATTGTTGGAATATACAAGCCAAGTTCTATAATGAAAATTCACACTAGTATATCAAAGTGACAAAATAAGAGACTCTCTATCATGAAGATCATGGTGCTACTTTGAAGCACAAGTGTGGAAAAAAAAGATAGTAGCATTGTCCCTTCTCTCTTCTTCTCTCTTTTTTTGGGCCATCTCTTTTTTATTTGGCCTTTCCTCTTCTTATTTTTATTTATTATTTCCTCACACGGGACAATGCTCTAATAATGATGATCATCACACTTCTATTTATTTACAACTCAAGGATTACAACTCGATACTTAGAACAAAATATGACTCTATATGAATGCCTCCGGCGGTGTACCAGGATGTGCAATGAATCAAGAGTGACATGTATGAAAAAATTATGAATGGTGGCTTTGCCACAAATACGATGTCAACTACATGATCATGCAAAGCAATATGACAATGATGGAGCGTGTCATAATAAACGGAACGGTGGAAATTGCATGCCAATATATCTTGGAATGGCTATGGAAATGCCATAATAGGTAGGTATGGTGGCTGGTTTGAGGAAGGTAAATGGTGGGTTTATGGTACCAGCGAAAGCTGCGCGGTACTAGAGAGGCTAGCAGTGGTGGAAGGGTGAGAGTGCGTATAATCCATGGACTCAACATTAGTCATATAGAACTAACATACTTATTGCAAAAATCTACAAGTCATCAAAACCAAGTACTACGCACATGCTCCTAGGGGGATAGATTGGCAGGAAAAGACCATCGCTCGTCCCCGACCGCCACTCATAAGAAAGACAATCAAATAAACCCCTCATGCTTCTAGGGGGGTAGATTGGTAGGAAAAGACCATCGCTCGTCCCCGACCGCCACTCATAAGAAAGACAATCAAAGAAACCCCTCATGCTTCAAATTTGTTACACAACGGTTACCATACGTGCATGTTATGGGACTTGCAATCCTCAACACGAGCATTTCTCAAATTCATAAATACTCAACTGGCATGACTCTAATATCACCATCCTCATGTGTCAAAACAATCATCAAGCATCAAACTTCTCATAGTATTCACCACACTTTATATGAAAGTTTTTATTATACCCATCTTGAATGCCCATCATATTAGGACTAGTTTTATAGCCAAAGAAAATGACCATGTTGTTCTAAAAGACTCTCAAAATGATATATGTGAAGCATGAGAGATCAATAATTTCTATAAAATAAAAGCATCACCTTGCTCTAAAAAGATATAAGTGAAGCACTAGAGCAAAATTATCTAGCTCCAAAGATATAAGTGAAGCACATAGAGTATTCTAATAAATTCCGATTCATGCGTGTCTCTCCTAAAAGGTGTGTACAACATGGATGATTGTGGTAAACTAAAAATCAAAGACTCGAATCATACAAGACGCTCCAAGCAAAACACATATCATGTGGTGAATAAACATATAGCCTCAAGTAAAGTTACCGATAGACGAAGACGAAAGAGGGGATGCCTTCCGGGGCATCCCCAAGCTTAGGATTTTGGTTTTCCTTGAATTTTACCTTTGAGTGCCTTGGTCATCCCCAAGCTTAGGCTCTTGCCACTACTTATTCCAAAATCCATCAAATCTTTACCCAAAAACATGAAAACTTCACAACACAAAACTTCAACAGAAAATCTCATGAGATCCGTTAGTATAAGAAAATAAACCACCACTTTAAGGTACTGTAATGAACTCATTCTTTATTTATATTTGTGTTAAACCTACTGTATTTCAACTTCTCTATGGTTCACACCCCCCGATACTAGCCATAGATGCATCAAAATAAGCAAACAACACACGAAAACAGAATCTGTCAAAAACAGAATAGTCTGTAGCAATCTGGAGGTTTCGAATACTTCTGTAACTCAAAAAATTCAGAAAATTAGGACAACCAGGATAAAAAGTATATTGATCTACTGCAGTTAGAATTGGTATTTTATCGCTCTCTGGTAAAAATGTAAATTATTCTCGTGGGCACATAAAATGTAAATTATTCTCGTGGGCGCATACGTTCTGTTTTTATCAGCAAGATCAAACAACAATCACCCAAGAAGATCCTAAAGGCTTTACTTGGCACAAACACTAATTAAAACATAAAAAACACAATCATAATAGAAGCTAGATGAGTTATTTATTACTAAACAGGAACAAAAAGTAAAGAACAAAAATAAAATTGGGTTGCCTCCCAACAAGCGCTATCGCTTAACGCCCCTAGCTAGGCATAAAAACAAGAATAGATCTAGGTATTGTCATCTTTGGCCTTCATCGTTTTAATGGAGTTATGCTCGAATCTGGGAGGTTCCTTACATTTCCCTTCATAATCGGAGATTTTTAGATCTAGAGCATCCAACCGCTTATTGCAAAGAGTGATCAACATATTCATGCAGTGAAGGTTCCCGCAAACATTTTTAAGAGGTTCAAGAGATTTTTGCAAAATTTTAGTGACTTCGCATAGTTCTCAAAAACTTGGATTCCTTCTTGAGTATGATGTAGTCCCTTTTGTGGGGGTAGTACTCCTACCATTCCCTCTAGAATCTCATACGCAATACTAGGATCGGTTTCAATAAAATTCCCTTTAGTGGCAAAATCCAAGAGTTGTCTATGGGACATGGTTAGCCCAACATAAACATTATGAAGTAAAACCTTGAAATTTCCCTCTATAGTGCAATTACAATAAGATTATATCATCATGTACCAAGCATCTTTTAAGTTTTTTCCTTGTCTTTGTTTGAAGTGAAGAACTTCAAAATCGGGAGACAAAGGAAGAGATAAAGGGCTAGCCATAGAGGCGAGAAAGGCAAAAGAAGAAGGCAACCGGAAGAGGGGCGAATAAAAGGCAAAGGTTTTCAAAAATCATTTTAGAAGTGGGGGAGAGGAAAATGAGAGGCGAATGGCAAATAATGCATGCGAGGGAGAAGAATTTATGATGGGTACTTGGTATGTCTTGACTTGGCGTAGATCTCCCCCGGCAACGGCGCCAGAAATCCTTCTTGCTACCTCTTGATCATGCGTTGGTTTTCCCTTGAAGAGGAAAGGGTGATTCAGCAAAGTAGCGTAAGTATTTCCCTCAGTCTTGAGAACCAAGGTATCAATCCAGTAGAAGACAACGCACAAGTCACCTAGTACCTGCACAAACAATCAAGAACCTTGCAAGCAACGCGATAAAGGGGTTGTCAATCCCTTCACGGTCACTCGCAAAAGTGAGATCTGATAAAGATAGTAAATAAATATTTTTGGTATTTTTGTTGTATAGATTGAAAGTAAAGATTACAAAATAGTAAATGAGATGCGATGTAAATAAAAGAGATGCAATATAATAAGAAAGAGACATGGGGGCCATAGGTTTCACTAGTGGCTTCTCTCAAGATAGCATGTATTACGGTGTGTGAACAAATTACTGCCGAGCAATTGATAGAAAAGTGCATAGTTATGAAGATATCTAAGGCAATGATCATGAATATAGGCATCACGTCTGTGTCAAGTAGATCGAAATGATTCTGCATCTACTACTATTACTCCACACATCAACCGCTATCCAGCATGCATCTAGAGTATTAAGTTCATACGAACAGAGTAATGCATTAAGCAAGATGACAAGATGTAGAGGGATAAACTCAAACAATATGATATAAACCCCATCTTTTTATCCTCGATGGCAACAATACAATACGTGCCTTTCTGCCCCTACTGTCACTGGGAAATGACACATCAAGATTGAACCCAAAGCTAAGCACTTCTCCCATTGCAAGAAAGATAAATCTAGTAGGCCAAACTAAACTGATAATTCGAAGAGACTTGCAAAGATATCAAATCATGCATATAAGAATTCAGAGAAGAACCAAATAATATTCATAGATAATCTTGTTCATAAACCCACAATTCATCGGATATCGGCAAACACACCGCAAAAGAGTATTACATCGAATAGATCTCCAAGAACATCGAGGAGAACTTTGTATTGAGAATCAAAGAGAGAGAAGAAGCCATCTAGCTAATAACTATGGACCCGAAGGTCTGTGATAAACTACTAATGCTTCATCGGAGAGGCTATGGTGTTGATGTAGAAGCCCTCCGTGATCGATTCCCCCTTCGGTAGATCGCCGGAAGATGCCCCAAGACGGGATCTCACGGGTACAGAAGGTTGCGACAGTGGAAAAGTGGTTTCGTGGCTCTTTGTGATCAATCTAGGGTATAAGAGTATATATAGGCAGAAGAAGTACATCTGTGGAGCTACGAGGGGCCCACGAGGGTGGGGGCGCGCCCTCCTACCTCGTGGCCACCTTGTGGCGTTCCAGACTTCAACTCCAAGTCTTTTGTTTTGCTTTCGGTCCAAGAAAGATCATCGCGAAGGTTTCATTCCGTTTGGATTCCGTTTGGTATTCTTTTTCTGCGAAACTCTAAAATAGGTAAAAAAAACAGAAACTGGCACTAGGCCTCCGGTTAATAGGTTAGTCCCAAAAATAATATAAAAGAGCATATTAAAGCCCATTAAACATCCAAAACAGATAATATAATAGCATGGAACAATCAAAAAATTATAGATACGTTGGAGACGTATCAATGTTCACCATTGAAAACTACTCCATCTCACGTGATGATCGGACATGGTTTAGTTGATTAGGACCACGTGATCATTTAGATGACTAGAGGGATGTCTATCAAAGTGGGAGTTCTTAATTAATATGATTAATTGAACTTTAATTTATCATGTAGTACCTGATAGTATTTGCATGTCTATGTTGTTGTAGATCAATGGACCGTGCTACCGTTCCCTTGAATTTTAATGCGTTCCTAGATAAACCTAAGTTGAAAGATGATGGTAGAAACTACATGGATTGGGTCCGTAACTTGAGGATTATCCTCATTGCTGCACAGAAGAATTACATCTTGGAAGCACCGCTAGGTGCAAGACTGTGACAGCCTGGTTTTTGCCCTTTTCTCCTTGCCTGATTTTCAGTTGGTTTGATTTTGAAATTTGAAGTTTTGAATCTTTTCAGATGGACTTAAACACCTGGGTACCCATTGACTTTCACCCAAGTGTCTCATTTCCCTCTCTAACTATCATTTCTTCTCTAGTTCACCTCAAAATAACATTTTTGAATATTTTTCTTAAAGGAAAATATTCATTTCCTCTCTAAAACCCTAGCTAGCTCAATGTGCTCCAAAGCAACCCCAATTTTTCTCGCCCACAAAAATCTGAGAAAATTCACAAATATTCTTTGAACCCTAGGGCACCTTCTTGAGCAAAAATATTTCATCACTTTTTGGAATATTTTTGCTACAGAAAATCTTTTCTGTTCTGGACAGAAATGGGGGTTTCTACAGCAACTACCATTTTACTTGCTCTATTGTGGCTGATTTTTCTTGTGCATCATCACCTTAGTAGATGATTGCTAACCTCCAAAGCCCAGCTCCCAACTCTCAGTAGTTTAACCACAGTAAGTTCTCAAAGTTACTGACCAGAAACTTACCAGTGAGTTGAAATCCATTCTACTGCGTCTTAGCTCAAACCAAAGCGTTGTAACATCTTAATCTACCACGAACTACACACCAGACATGATGTTTGGGCTTAGGTCGGCCTGAGGTCAGAGTTCATGCGGTGACCGCGTTTGTCCAGGCGTGCTGGCATACGGCCGACGCGCTCTGCATCGTGCTCGAGCCTCTGTTGCGCGCGTGCTTGCTTCCCCGACTTCCAAACCTTGCCAAACTTAGCCACGATCATCGTCCCAATCCTCTTAACTCCCTCCTGGCGCTCGTCGACGCTGGAGCTCACCGCAGTGAGCACGGGTGCGGTCCGGCCAACGCAACAGTGCATTGTGTACTGTGTTCGTCGCCACCCTCTCGCCCTTGTGCTCGTCTCCGCTCGCCCACAGTTCCCGTGTGAGCTGCGTCGCCTTCCCCCTCGCTCACTAACGCCGTCCGTCGCCGGGCGCTGTGTCCACGTGTCCTCCGGCGGAGCCCGAACCCCTCTCGTTGCTCGGATATAAATAGAGCCCTCCCCAGCCTCCTCGAGCCTCATCCACTCCACACACACACTCCATGATCACGTAGAAAGCCATAGCCCGGCCGGGCAGGCCGCAGGCCGCCGTCCCTGAGCTCGATCTCGCCGGCGATCCCCTCGGGTCGTCTCCATAGCTCCAACCCCTCCCAGGCTCGGGCCACCCTTCCAGGGCCTCCGCCATGCCTCGGTGGTGCCGTTCTGCCCGGTTGGAGCCCCTGGTGTCGCCTCTAGTCGCCGTTGTCCTCAACTCTGGCGAACTCTGCTTCCTGTCACAGCTGGAGAGATCGTTTCCGACGTCGTCCGACCACCCCTAGCTAACCTACGGGTACGGGCAGGAGCGCCTCCGTCTCCTCTTTCGATCCCTCCCTCTAGTTCGTGCCAAGGAGCCCTCCTCGCCGGCGTGTGCTCCGGCGAAGTCGCGCCATCCTTTGTTTCCCTCTCCCCCTCCCTCTCACCTGACTAGCGGGGCCCTCTAGTCAGCCACTATGTACGCGCATGAAGCGGTACAAGTGGTGGCGCCCGCGAGGTTTACGCCTTCGATGTCACCCCCCCCCTTAGTTCTGTTTTATTTAAATTCAAATCCAGAGAGCTTCAAACAGCCAAAACTTTTTAACCATAAGTCCAAATGAATTGATTCTTTTTGCATTGTGTTCTTTATGAAGAAATATAGCAGCTCACCAAAAATGAGATTTTTCTCTGCTGTCTAGATTTTCTGGTGAATTTCAGAAGGGTTCTTGATATTTTCTTTTGGTGTTTATAATTGTTTTCAGAGAGTGAAGCTTGTCTTGAGGATCACCAGGAGGTTTGTGAACCTCATCTGCACTAAGGCAATCCACAACAACATTTTCATGGTGCCATTACAATATTTGTGATTTTTCAACTTGAATTAATGATTTAATCCATGCATTTAAATCACTAGTATATTATTTATATTCTGATTGGTTGCTTGTTTAAGTTGATATGCTTAGTTTACAGAAAGTATGAAGCTAACTAAGTTGGTTAAGTAACTAGAAGTAATAATTGTTGTGAAGAAGTAATATGATTATGGATATAAGTAATTATTTTGAGTATTTTCTTGGATGAGAAAAATGATAAATTTGCTACTAAGGATTCTGTTTAAAGTGAGGATTAATCATAACCAAGGAAGTGTTATGAGTTGTTGATGATTATGCTTAGTGTGGATATAGTTGACCCAGTTATTTCCGTTGAGATACGATGTGCATGTTAGTGTTGCATTTCATGGCATATTATGACACCGATTGCATTCACTTTAAGTTGAACATGATAATAACTCAACTTGAATATATCGTTGATCGGGTCATGGTGCCACTGAATCAAGTTTTTCCCAGTGCAACCACATTTGCCTTTATGGGAAGGCCTTTATTCAGTCCGTTGTCATGCCTCTGGTTGGTGCCTCCAACGAGGGAAGGTTATGGGCGTGCGGTACCCTGGCCCGGTAAGCAGACATAACCTTGTGTGCCCGTTGTTGATGTTATGGTACCTTGTCCCAGTGTGGGACTGTTTATGTTTTGCCACGACGGTGGCCGTTGGTGTCTTTGGTAAACACGGGGCCACCCAGGACTAGCCCAGTGGGGAGTGAGTCGGAGTGGCCAAGAGAGTGTCATGGCAATGGAGGAGTTCCATCGGAATGTCGTTGGTCCACCCGATTGGGAGTGCGAGGCCATGGGTTCCGTGGTGTGGATACAGTGCGCTACCTCTGCAGAGTGTATTAAATCTATCGATAGCCGAGTCCACGGTTCAGACACGCTCGAAAGTAGGTCACACCATGGGTCAACGTTTAAATAAATTTTGCACACTAAGTTATGAATGTCGCACTATTGAGAAGATGATGGTGGGTAAACCATCTTGATGATTGGTTGTGATCACCGAAAAGATCACCCTTTGGGACCAAGTGTTGGTCATGGTTGTGATCGCCGGAAGGATCACCGTTTGAGGCCAAGTGTTGGTCATGGTTGTGATTGCCGGAAGGATCAGCGTTTGAGGCCAAGTGTTGGTCATGGTTGATCGCCGGAAGGATCACAGTTTCAGACCAAGTATTGGTCATGGCTGTGATCGCCGGAAAGACCACCGTTGGTAAGCAAGCCCGAGGGAAATTTTATCATGAGATCATAATCACAGCATGCATTGCTAATTGGTTAAGTATCCGGATATTGTTTGTCATTATGTTTATGTTTGTTGTGAGCTTGCAAGTACATTCAATGTACTGACCTGGCGTGTCATGCCAGCTTTCAGGAAAGTCTCGTTGGAAAGGAGTGCCGTCTGAGTCTAGATCGTGTCCACATTAGTGTCCCTATGCTATGGAGTTCCACTACGACGTTGTTCCGCTGCAACGTAGTTGTTCTGGTCGAGGCCCCTTTACGTTCACTAAATAATGTACATATTGTTAAGCCGCACCGTGTGTGCTGCTTGGCCTCGCCACCTATTGTAATATAAACTATGATCCGCTAGCATCAATAAAGCGGCTGTTTTCTGTACCAAGATGTTGTGTGTTGCCAGAAGACATGGTCTCTGGGCTGGCAATGCATGGTAAACCGGTTGCTCTGAGCCGGGGTGCCACAAAGACCCGCTACAGGAGCAACTCCGAACGTTATGAATGTCTGGCAGAGCAAAGCTGATGACTACTCGATAGTTCAGTGTGCCATGCTTTACAGCTTAGAATCGGGACTTCAAAGACGTTTTGAATGTCATGGAGCATATGAGATGTTCGAGGAGTTGAAGTTAATATTTAAAGAAAATGCCCGAGTTGAGAGATATGAAGTCTCCAACAAGTTCTATAGCTACAAAATGGAGGAGAATAGTTCTGTCAATGAACACATACTCAGAATGTCTAGGTACCACAACCACTTGACTCAGCTAGGAGTTAATCTTCCCGATGATAATGTCATTGACAGAGTTCTTCAATCACTACCACCAAGCTATAAAGGCTTCGTGCTGAACTATAATATGCAAGGGGTGGAAAAGACAATTCCCAAGCTCTTCGTGATGTTAAAGGCTGCGGAAGTAAAAAATCAAGAAGGAGCATCAAATGTTGATGGTTAACAAGACCACTAGTTTCAACAAAAAGGGCAAAGGGAAGAAGGGGAACTTCAAGAAGAATAGCAAGCCAGTTGCTACTCAAGGGAAGAAGCCCAAGTCTGGACCTAAGCCTGAGACTGAGTGCTTCTACTACAAAGGGACTGGTCACTGGAAGCAGAACTGCCCCAAGTATTTGGCGGATAAGAAGGATGGCAACGTGAAAGGTATATTTGATATACATGTTACTGATGTGTACCTTACTAATGCTTGTAGTAGCACCTGGGTATTTGATACTGGTTCTATTACTCATATTTGCAACTCGAAATAGGGGCTATGGATTAAACGAAGATTGGCTAAGGACGAGGTGACGATGCGCGTGGGAAATGGTTCCAAAGTCGATGTGATCGCCATCGATAGGCTACCTCTACATCTACCGTCAGGATTAGTTTTGTACCTAAATAATTGTTATTTGGTGCCAGCATTGAGCATGAACATTATATCTGGATCTTGTTTAATGCGAGATGGTTATTCATTTAAATTAGAGAATAATGGTTGTTTTATTCAATTATATGAGTAATATATTTTATGGTCATGCACCCTTGATGAGTGGTCTATTTTTGTTGAATCTCGATTGTAGTGATACACATATTCATAATATTGATGCCTACTACCTCTTGAGCATGCGTTGGTTTTCCCTTGAAGAGGAAAGGGTGATGCAGTAAAGTAGCGTAAATTTTTCCCACAGTTTTTGAGAACCAAGGTATCAATCAAGTAGGAGACAACGCACAAGTCACCTAGTACGTGCACAAACAATCAATAACCTTGTAACCAATGAGATAAAGGGGTTGTCAATCCCTTCACGGTCACTCGCTAAAGTGAGATCTGATAAAGATAGTAAAATAAATATTTTGGTATTTTTGTTGTATAGATTGAAAGTAAAGATTGCAAAATAGTAAACAAGATGCGATGTAAATAAAAGATATGCAATATAATAAGAAAGAGACCTGGGGGCCATAGGTTTCACTAGTGGCTTCTCTCAAGGTAGCATGTATTACGGTGGGTGAACAAATTATTGCCGAGCAATTGATAGAAAAGTGCATAGTTATGAGAATATCTAAGGCAATGATCATGAATATAGGCATCACGTCCATGTCAAGTAGATCGAAACGATTCTGCATATACTACTATTACTCCACACATCGACCGCTATCCAACATGCATCTAGAGTATTAAGTTCATAAGAACAGAGTAACGCTTTAAGCAAGATGGCATGATGTAGAGGGATAAAATCAAACAACATGATATAAACCCCATCTTTTTATCCTCGATGGCAACAATAGAATACATGCATTGCTGCCCCTACTGTCACTTGGAAAGGACACCGCAAGATTGAACCCAAAGCTAAGCACTTCTCCCATTGCAAGAAAGATCAATCTAGTAGACCAAACTAAATCGATAATTTGAAGAGACTTGCAAAGATATCAAATCATGCATATAAGAATTCAGAGAAGAACCAAATAATATTCATAGATAATCTTGTTCATAAACCCACAATTAGATGAATCTCGGCAAACACACCGCAAAAGACTATTACATCAAATAGATCTCCAAGAACATCGAGGAGAACTTCGTATTGAGAATCAAAGAGAGAGAAGAAGCCATATAGCTAATAACTATGGACCCGAAGGTCTGTGGTAAACAATTCACGCTTCATTGGAGAGGCTATGGTGTTGATGTAGAAGCCCTCCGTGATCGATTCCCCCACCGGCAGGTCAACGAAAGAGGCCCCAAGATGGGAACTCATGGGTACAGAAGGTTGCGGTGGTGGAAAAGTGGTTTCATGGCTCTCTGCGATCGATCTAGGGTATAAGAGTATATATAGGCAGAAGAAGTACGTCGGTGGAGCTACGAGGGGCCCACGAGGGTGGGGGCGCGCCCTCCCGCCTCGTGGCATTCCACACTTCAACTCCAAGTCTTCTGGTTTGCTTTCGGTCCAAGAAAGATCATCGCGAAGGTTTCATTCCATTTGGATTCTGTTTGGCATTCCTTTTCTGTGAAACTCTAAAATAGGCAAAAAAACAGAAACTCGCACTGGGCCTCCGGTTAATAGGCTAGTCCCAAAAATAATGTAAAATAGCATATTAAAGCCCATTAAACATCCAAAACAGATAATATAATAGCATGGACAAAAAATATAGATACGTTGGAGACGTATCAAAGCCAAAAGATGCAAAGTTAATAATGATATCGAAACTTATTTGTGGCACTACCGTTTAGGTCATATTGGTGTAAAGCGCATGAAGAAACTCCATGCTGATGGGCTTTTGAAATTACTTGATTTTGAATCACTTGATGCTTGCAAGCCATGCCTCATGGGCAAGATGACTAGAACTCCGTTCTCTGGAACAATAGAGCGAGCAACTGACTTATTGGAAATAATACATACTGATGTATGTGGTCCGATGAGTGTTGAGGCTCGCGGCGGGTATCGTTATTTTCTGACCTTCACAGATGATTTGAGCAGATATGGGTATATCTACTTTTTTCGAACATATGGGTATATCTACTTGATGAGACATAAGTCTGAAACATTTGAAAAGTTCAACGAATTTCAGAGTGAAGTGGAAAATCATCGTAACAAGAAAATAAAGTTTCTATGATATGATCGTCGAGGTGAATATTTGAGTTATGAGTTTGGTCTTCATTTGAAACAATGTGGAATAGTTTCGCAACTCACGCCACCTGGAACACCACAGCGTAATGGTGTGTCTGAACGTCGTAACCGTACTTTACTAGATATGGTGCGATCTATGATGTCTCTTACTGATTTACTGCTATCATTTTGGGATTATGCTTTAGAGACGGCTGCATTCACGTTAAATAGGGCACCATCTAAATCCATTGAGACAACACCATATGAACTGTGGTTTAGCAAGAAACCTAAGCTGTCGTTTCTTAAAGTTTGGGGCTGCGATGCTTATGTGAAAAAGCTTCAACCTGATAAGCTCGAACCTAAATCGGAGAAATGTGTCTTCATAGTATACCCAAAAGAGACTGTTGGGTACACCTTCTATCACAAATCCGAAGGCAAGATATTCATTGCTAAGAATGGATCCTTTCTAGAGAAGGATTTTCTCTCGAAAGAAGTGAGTGGGGGGGAATAGAAATTGATGAGGTAATTGTACCTTCTTCTGAATTGGAAAGTAGTTCATCACAGAAATTAGTTCTAGTGATTCCAACACCAATTAGTGAGGAAGCTAATAATGATGATCATGAAACTTCAGATCAAGTTACTAAACTGCGTAGGTCAACCAAAGTATGATCCGCACCAGAGTGGTAAAGTAATCCTGTTCTGGAGGTCATGTTACTTGACCATGATGAACCTACAAACTATGAGGAAGCGATGACGAGCCCAGATTCCGCAAAATGGCTTGAGGCCATGAAATCTGAGATGGGATCCATGTATGAGAACAAAGTGTGGACTTTTGTTGACTTGCCCGATGATCGGCAAGCAATAGAGAATAAATGGATCTTCAAGAAGAAGACTGACGCTGACGGTAATGTTACTGTCTACAAAGCGCGACTTGTTGCGAAAGGTTTTCGACAAGTTCAAGGAGTTCTCTACAATGAGACCTTCTCACCCGTGGCGATGCATAAGTCTGTCCAAATTATGTTAGCAATTGCCGCATTTTATGATTATGAAATTTAGCAAATGGATGTCAAAACTACATTCCTTAGAGGAGTTGTATATGATGCAACTAGAAGGTTTTGTAGATCCAAAAGGTGCTAACAAAGTGTGCAAGCTCCAGCGATCCATTTATGGACTGGTGCAAGCCTCTCAGAGTTGGAATATATGGTTTGATAGTGTGATCAAAGCATATGGTTTTATACAGACTTTTGGAGAAGCCTGTATTTACAAGAAAGTGAGTGGGAGCTCTGTAGCATTTCTGATATTATATGTGGATGACATATTGTTGATTGGAAATAATACTGAATTTCTGAATAACATAAAAGGATACTTGAATAAGAATTTTTCAATGAAAGACCTCAGTGAAGCTGCTTAATATATTGGGCATCAAGATCTATAGACATAGATCAAGACGCTTAATTGGACTTTCACAAAGCACATACCTTGATAAAGTTTTCAAGAAGTTCAAAATGGACCAGTCAAAGAAAGGGTTCTTACCTGTGTTACAAGGTGTGAAGTTGAGTCAGACTCAATGCTCGACCATTGCAGAAGATAGAGAGAAAATAGAAGTCATTCCCTACGCCTCAGCCATAGGTTCTATCATGTATGAAATGATGTGTACCAAACCTGATGTGTGCCTTGCTATAAGTTTAGCAGGGAGGTACCAAAGTAATCCAGGAGTGGATCACTGGACAATGGTCAAGAACATCCTGAAATACCTGAAAAGGACTAAGGATATGTTTGTCGTTTATGGAGGTGACAAAGAGCTCGTCGTAAATGGTTATGTCGATGCAAGCTTTGACAATGATCCGGATGACTCTAAGTCACAAACCAGATATGTATTTATATTGAATGGTGGAGCTGTCAGTTGGTGCAGTTCCAAGCAGAGCGTCGTGGCGGGATCTACGTGTGAAGCGGAGTACATAGCTGCTTCGGAAGCAGCAAACAAAGCAGTCTAGATGAAGGAGTTCATATCCGATCTAGGTGTAATGCCTTGTGCATCGGGTCCAAATGAAATCTTTTGTGACAATACTGGAGCAATTGCCTTGGCGAAGGAATCCAGATTTCACAAGAGAACCAAACACATCAAGAGACGCTTCAATTCCATCCGCAATCAAGTCAAGGAGGGAGACATAGAGATTTGCAAGATACATATGGATCTGAATGTTGTAGACCCATAGACTAAGCCTCTCTCATGAGCAAAACATGATCAGCACCAAGACTCCATGGGTGTTAGAATCATTACTATGTAATCTAGATTATTGACTCTAGTGCAAGTGGGAGACTGAAGGAAATATGCCCTAGGGGCAATAATAAAGTTGTTATTTATATTTTCTTATATCATGATAAATGTTTATTATTCATGCTAGAATTGTACTAACCAGAAACTTAGTACATGTGTGAATACATAGACAAACAATATGTCCCTAGTATGCCTCTACTTGACTAGCTCGTTAATCAAAGATGGTTAAATTTCCTGACCATAGACATGTGTTGTCATTTGATGAATGGGATAACATCATTAGAGAATGAAGTGATGGACAAGACCCATCTGTTAGCTTAGCATTATGGTCGTTTAGTTTTATTGCTATTGCTTTCTTCATGACTTATACATATTCCTCTAACTATGAGATTATGATTTGTCACTCCCGGATACCGGAGGAACACCCTGTGTGCTATCAAACGTCACAACATAACTGGGTGATTATAAAGATGATCTGCAGGTGTCTCCAATGGTGTTTATTGAGTTGGCATAGATCGAGATTAGGATTTCTCACTCCGTGTATCGGAGAGGTATCTCTGGGCCCTCTCGCTAATGCACATCACTATAAGCCTTGCAAGCAATGTGACTAATGAGTTAGTTACGGGATGATGCATTACAGAACAAGTAAAGAGACTTGCCGGTAACGAGATTGAACTAGGTATGATGATACCGATGGTCGAATCTCGGGCAAGTAACATACCGATGACAAAGGGAATGATGTATGTTGTTATGTGGTTTGACCGGTAAAGACATTCATAGAATATGTAGGAAACAATATGAGCATCCAAGTTCCGCTATTGGTTATTGACCAGAGATGTGTCTCGGTCATGTCTACATAGTTCTCGAACTCGTAGGGTCCGCACGCTTAACGTTTGATGACGATTTGTATTATGAGTTATGTGATTTGATGACCGAAGTTTGTTCGGAGTCCTGGATGAGATCACGGACATGACGAGGAGTCTCGAAATGGTCGAGAGGTGAAGATCGATATATTGGAAGGTTATATTCGGACACTGAAATGGTTCTGAAGTGATTCGGGTATTTTTTGGAGTACCGGGAGGTTATCGGAACCCCCCGGGGAAGTATTGGGCCTTCACGGGCTTTATTGGAAAGGAGAGAAGCGCTTCAAGGGGTGGCCGCCCCCCCATGGCAAGTCTGAGTTGGACTAGGGAGGGGGAGGCGCCCCCCTCTTTCCTTCTCCCTCTCTTCCTCCTTCCCTCTCTCCCCTTGTTGGAAAAGGAAGGGGAGTCCAACTAGGATTGGGAATCCTAGTTGGACTCCCCCTATGGCGCGCTGCTACCTCTTGAGCACTGCGTTGGTTTTCCCCGAAGAGGAAGGGATGATGCAGCAAAGTAGCGTAAGTATTTGCCTCGGTTTTTGAGAACCAAGGTATCAATCCAGTAGGAGGCTACGCGCCAGTCCCTCATACCTGCACAAAACAAATAAATCCTCGCAACCAACGCGATAAGGGGTTGTCAATCCCTACACAGCCACTTACGAGAGTGAGATCTGATAGATATGATAAGATAAGATTTTTGGTATTTTTGTGATAAAGATGCAAAGTAAAATAAAAGCAAAGTAAAAAAGCAAAGGAAATAACTAAGTATTAGGAGATTAATATGATGAAGATAGACCCGGGGGCCATAGGTTTCATTAGTGGCTTCTCTTGAGAGCATAAGTATTCTATGGTGGGTGAACAGATTACTGTTGAGCAATTGACAGAATTGAGCATAGTTATGAGAATATCTAGGTATGATCATGTATATAGGCATCACGTCCGAGACAAGTAGACCGACTCCTGCCTGCTTGTACTACTATTACTCCACTCATCGACCGCTATCCAGCATGCATCTAGAGTATTAAGTTAATGAAAACAGAGTAATGCCTTAAGCAAGATGACATGATGTAGAGGGATAAACTCATGCAATATGATGAAAACCCCATCTTGTTATCCTTGATGGCAACAATACAATACGTGCCTTGCTGCCCCTACTGTCACTGGGAAAGGACACCGGAAGATTGAACCCAAAGCTAAGAACTTTTCCCATTGCAAGAAAGATCAATCTAGTAGGCCAAACCAAACCGATAATTCTAAGAGACTTTCAAAGATAACCAATCATACATAAAAGAATTCAGAGAAGATTCAAATATTGTTCATAGATAGACTTGATCATAAACCCACAATTCAGCGGTCTCAACAAACAAACCGCAAAAAGAAGATTACATCGAATAGATCTCCACAAGAGAGGGGGAGAACATTGTATTGAGATCCAAAAAGAGAGAAGAAGCCATCTAGCTACTAACTATGGACCCGTAGGTCTGAGGTAAACTACTCACACTTCATCGGAGGGGCTATGATGTTGATGTAGAAGCCCTCCGTGAGCGATGCCCCCTCCGGCGGAGCTCCGAAACAGGCCCTAAGATGGGATCTCGTGGACACAGAAAGTTGCGGCGGTGGAATTGTGGTTTTGGCTCCGTATCTGATCGTTTGGGGGTACGTAGGCATATATAGGAGGAAGGAGTACGTCGGTGGAGCAATAGGGGGCCCACGAGGGTGGAGGGCACGCCTGGGGGGTAGGCGTGCCCCCTACCTCGTGGCCTCCTCTTTTGTGTCTTGACGTAGGGTCCAAGTCTCCTGGATCTTGTTTGTTGAGAAAATCACGTTCCCGAAGGATTCATTCCGTTTGGACTCCGTTTGATATTCCTTTTCTTCGAAACCCTAAAACATGCAAAAAACAACAATTCTGGGCTGGGCCTCCGGTTAATAGGTTAGTCCCAAAAATAATATAAAAGTGGACAATAAAGCCCAATAATGTCCAAAACAGTAGATAATATAGCATGGAGCAATCAAAAATTATAGATACGTGGAGACGTATCAAGCATCCCCAAGCTTAATTCCTGCTCATCCTCGAGTAGGTAAATGATAAAAATAGAATTTTTGATGCGGAGTGCTACTTGGCATAATTTTAATGTAATTCTTCTTAATTGTGGTATGAATATTCAGATCCGAAAGATTCAAGACAAAAGTTCATATTGACATAAAAATAATAATACTTCAAGCATACTAACAAAGCAATTATGTCTTCTCAAAATAACATGGCCAAAGAAAGTTCATCCCTACAAAATCATATAGTTTAGTCATGCTCCATTTTCGTCACACAAGAATGCTCTCATCATGCACAACCCCGATGACAAGCCAAGCAATTGTTTCATACTTTAGTAATCTCAAACCTATAAACTTTCACAATATATGAGCGCGAGCCATGGACATAGCACTATGGGTGGAATAGAATATAATGAGGGGGGTTATGTGGAGAAGACAAAAAGGAGAAAGTCTCACATCAACAAGGCTAATCAATGGGCTATGGAGATGCCCACCGATTGATGTTAATGCAAGGAGTAGGGATTGCCATGCAACAGATGCACTAGAGTTATAAATGTATGAAAGCTCAACAAAAGAAACTAAGTGGGTGTGCATCCAACTTGCTTGCTCACGAAGACCTAGGGCACTTGAGGAGGCCCATTGTTGGAATATACAAGCCAAGTTCTATAATGAAAATTCCCACTAGTATATTAAAGTGACAAAACAAGAGACTCTCTATCATGAAGATTACGGTGCTACTTTGAAGCACAAGTGTGGCAAAGGATAGTAACATTGTCCCTTCTCTCTTTTTCTCTCATTTTTTTATTTGGCCTTTTCTCTTTTTTTATATGGCCTTTCTCTCTCTTTTTTTAATTCCTCACTTGGGACAATGTTCTAGAGAATGATGATCATCACACTTCTATTTATTTTACAACTCAATGATTACAACTCGATACTAGAACAAAAAATGACTCTATATGAATGCCTCCAGCGATGTACCAGGATATGCAATGGGCCAAGAGTGACATGTATGAAAGAATTATGAACGGTGGCTTTGCCACAAATACTATGTCAACTACATGATCATGCTAAGGAATATGACAATGATGAATGTGTCATGATAAACGGAATGGTGGAAAGTTGCATGGCAATATATCTCGGAATGGCTATGGAAATACCATAATAGGTAGGTATGGTGGCTGTTTTGAGGAAGATATAAGGAGGTTTATGTGTGAAAGAGCGTATCATATCACGGGGTTTGGATGCACCGGCGAAGTTTGCGCCAACTCTCAATGTGAGAAAGGGCAATGCACGGTACCGAAGAGGCTAGCAAGGATGGAAGGGTGAGAGTGCGTATAATCCATGGACTCAACATTAGTCATAAAGAACTCACATACTTATTGCAAAAATCTACAAGTCATCAAAAACCTCGGCACTACGCGCATGCTCCTAGGGGGATAGATTGGTAGGAAAAGACCATCGCTCGTCCCCGACCGCCACTCATAAGGAGGACAATCAAATAACACCTCATGTTTCAAATTTGTTACATAACGTTTACCATACGTGCATGCTACGGGACTTGCAAACTTCAACACAAGCATTTCTCAATTTCACAACTACTCAACTAGCACGACTTTGATATTATTACCTCCATATCTCAAAACAATCATCAAGCATCAAACTTCTCTTAGTATTCAAAACACTCATAAGAAAATTTTACTAATCTTGAATACCTAGCATATTAGGATTTTAAGCAAATTACCATGCTATTTAAGACTCTCAAAATAATCTAAGTGAAGCATGAGAGATCAATAGTTTCTATAAAACAAATCCACCACCGTGCTCTAAAAGATATAAGTGAAGTACTAGAGCAAAACTATATAACTCAAAAGATATAAGCGAAGCACATAGAGTATTCTAACAAATTCCAAATCATGTATGGCTCTCTCAAAAGGTGTGTACAGCAAGGATGATTGTGGTAAACTAAAAAGTAAAGACTCAAATCATACAAGACGCTCCAAGCAAAACACATATCATGTGGTGAATAAAAATATAGCTCCAAGTAAAGTTACCGATAGAAGTAGACGAAAGAGGGGATGCCTTCCGGGGCATCCCCAAGCTTTGGCTTTTAGGTGTCCTTAGATTATCTTGGGGGTGCCATGGGCATCCCCAAGCTTAGGCTCTTGCCACTCCTTGTTCCATAATCCATCAAATCTTTACCCAAAACTTGAAAACTTCACAACACAAAACTCAAAGTAGAAAATCTCGTGAGCTCCGTTAGCGAAAGAAAACAAAAGACCACTTCAAGGTACTGTAATGAACTCATTATTTATTTATATTGGTGTTAAACCTACTGTATTCCAACTTCTCTATGGTTTATAAACTATTTTACTAGCCATAGATTCATCAAAATAAGCAAACAACACACGAAAAACAGAATCTGTCAAAAACAGAACAGTCTGTAGTAATCTGTAGCTAGCGCAAGATCTGGAACCCCAAAAATTCTAAAATAAATTTCTGGACGTGAGGAATTTATCTATTAATCATCTGCAAAAATAATTAACTAAATAGCACTTTCCAAATAAAAATGGCAGCAGTTCTCGTGAGCGCTAAAGTTTCTGTTTTTTACAGCAAGATTAACAAGACTTTCCCCAAGTCTTCCCAACGGTTCTACTTGGCACAAACACTAATTAAACACAAAAAACACAACCAAAACAGAGGCTAGATAAATTATTTATTACTAAACAGGAGCAAAAATCAAGGAATAAAAATAAAATTGGGTTGCCTCCCAACAAGCGCTATCGTTTAACGCCCCTAGCTAGGCATAACAAGCAAGGATAGATCTAGGTATTGCCATCTTTGGTAGGCAATCCATAAGTGGCTCTCATAATAGATTCATAAGGTAATTTAATTTTCTTTCTAGGAAAGTGTTCCATGCCTTTCCTTAATGGAAATTGGAATCTAATATTTCCTTCCTTCATATCAATAATTGCACCAATCGTTCTAAGGAAAGGTCTACCAAGAATAATAGGACATGAAGGATTGCAATCTATGTCAAGAACAATAAAATCTATGGGCACATAATTCCTATTTGCAACAATAAGAACATCATTAATTCTTCCCATAGGTTTCTTAATAGTGGAATCCTCAAGGTGCAAGTTTAGAGAGCAATCATCAAAATCACGGAAACCTAACAAATCACACAAAGTCTTTGGAATCGTGGAAACACTAGCACCCAAATCACATAAAGCATAGCATTCATGATCTTTAATTTTAATTTTAATATTTGGTTCCCACTCATCATAAATTTTTCTAGGGATAGAAACTTCCAATTCAAGTTTTTCTTCATAAGATTGCATCAAGGCATCAACGATATGTTTAGTAAACGCTTTATTTTGACTATAAGCGTGAGGAGAATTTAGCACAGATTGCAACAAGGAAATACAATCAATCAAAGAGAAATTTTCATAGTTAAATTCCTTCAAATCCATAATAGTGGGTTTAGCAACATCTAGGGTTTTAATTTCTTCAATCCCACTTTTATCAATTTTAGCATCAAGATCAGAAAATTCCGAATTCTTGGAACGCCTTATAGGTAAAGGTGGATCATATTCAGTCCCATCATTATCAAGATTCATATTGCAAAACAAAGATTTAATAGGGGACACATCAATAACTTTTAGATCTTCATCTTTATTTTCATAGGAACTAGAAGAACACGCTCTTATAAAGGCATCTTTCTTAGCACGCATCCTAGCGGTCCTTTATTTGCACTCATCAATGGAAATTCTCATGGATTTGAGAGACTCATTGATATCATGCTTAGGTGGAATAAATCTAAGTTTCAAAGAATCAACATCAAGAGAAATTCTATCAACGTTCCTAGCCAACTCATTAATCTTAAGCAATTTTTCTTCCATCAAAGCATTGAAATTCTTTTGCGAGGTAATAAATTCTTTAATATTAGATTCAAAATCAGAGGGCATCTTATTATAATTTCCATAAGAATTGTTGTAGGAATTACCATAATTATTAGAGGGATTACTAGGATAAGGCCTAGGATTGAAATTTCCTCTATACGCGTTGTTACCAAAATTGTTCCTACCAACAAAATTCACATCCATAGATTCATTATTATTCTCAATCAAAGTAGACAAGGGCTTATCATTAGGATCGGAAGAAACACTCTTACTAGCAAATAATTTCATAAGTTCATCCATCTTTCCACTCAAAACATTAATTTCTTCTATCGTATGCACCTTTTTATTACTAGATCTTTCAGTGTGCCATTGAGAATAATTAACCATAATATTATCTAGGAGTTTAGTAGCTTCTCCTAAAGTGATTTCCATAAAAGTGCCTCCCGCGGCCGAATCTAAAAGATTTCTAGAAGCAAAAATCAATCCGGCATAAAAAAATTTGTATAATCATCCACAAATTCAAACCATGAGTCGGGCAATTACGTATCATTAATTTCATTCTCTCCCAAGCTTGTGCAACATGTTCATGATCAAGTTGCTTAAAATTCATAATATCGTTTCTAAGGGAGATGATCTTAGCGGGAGGAAAATACTTAGAGATAAAAGCATCTTCGCACTTATTCCATGAATCAATACTATTTTTAGGCAAAGACGAAAACCAAGCTTTCTTACCGAAAAAGGCTTTCGCCCCGCTTTATAAATAAAGCAAATTGCCACAAAGCACACAAACAAGGACTAGTCCACACGCACCCAAGTCTCACAAACAAGAAGAAGGTTCTGCTGAGGGCATATCTCAACAAGGCCAAAAGAGAAACTAAAAGAAAAGGGGCGGGGAGCCCAACAACCGACTAGTCGGGATCCAGCGGTGGCGGCGGAGACAGGCGAACAGCCATCGAGCGAAGGTCGGCGATGAAGGCTGAGATGGCGTCGCGGTCCTGGGGGCGGCTAAGCGGCCGCCAAAGCTGCAAGAAACCAGACAGTTTGAAGATAGCGTCAGTAGCCCGTCGAAGAGGAACGCACTGGATCACAAGCTTATTGCGGATCGTCCAGAGGGTCCAAGCGAGGACACCAATCTCAAGCCACCTAATGTGGCGAAAAGTCAGGGGGGAGGACTGGAGCTCGTCATATAAGTCGGGGAAGTTGGTATGACACCAATTTCCACCCACCACGTCATGGAAGCAACTCCACACGAATTGCGCGGATTATTCGAGTCCTCGGGAATGCCGCAAAGAGGGCAGAGGCTGGAGCCCGGGCCATTGCGCTTGCGGACCTCAACGCCAGACGGGAGTCGACCGCGAATCCACTGCCACATGAAGATCCGGATTTTCAGGGGTGGGCGGATGGACCACACCGTCACAAGGGGGGAGGGGCGGAGGAGGGAGCGATGTCCTGGTACAGAGACTTGGTGGAGAATTGTCCCGAAGGTTTGAGGCGCCATCTCACCCGGTCAATGTTACTATCCACCACCGGCTCGTGAAGAGCCACGCAGTCCAGCAACTCACGCCAGGCGGCGGATTCCGGGGGGCCAAAGGGCCTCCTGAAAGTAAGGCGCCCTAGGTCAATAGGGGCCCTCTCAACAGAGATCCGGGGTTCTACCGCGATGGAGAAGAGGTCGGGGAAGCGCGCGGCGAAGGGGGGATCTCCAGCCCATCTGTCAAACCAGAACAACGTCGCCAATCTGGAGCCCACCGAGATGGATGTCTCGATGCGAAGGACCGGGAGCAGCTGGACGACCGACTGCCAGAACTAAGAGCCACCAGATCTCTGAAAAAAGGTGAGGGGTTGGCCTCGCAGATATTTGTTCCGAACGATGTCAAGCCAGAGACCCCCCTGGCCCTGCGAGATCCGCCAGAGCCAACATGATAGGAGGGCGATATTCATGCATTTGGAGCACATGATCCCAAGGCCTCCTTGATCCTTAGGTTTGCAGATGTGAGGCCAGCTAACCATGAGGTATTTCTGCTTATTATTGTCGCCGGCCCAGTAGAAGCGGGACTGAATTTTGGCGATCTCATGGTGCAGGGTCTCGTGGAGGCTGTAGAAGCTCATGAGGAACAGGAGGAGGCTGGAGAGGGATGAGTTAATGAGAATGGTCTGAGCCGCCTTTGATAACCATCTACCCTGCCAAGGTTCGATGCGAGTTTGGAGCTTGGTCACGGTCGGGCGCAGGTCCGCGACGGTGAGCCGAGAGTCGCTAATGGGCGTTCCCAGGTAAGTAGTGGGAAAGGCGCTGAGGCGGCAGTTAAGCCGGTTGGCAATGGCAAGTGACTCGGCCTGAGAGTAGCCCATCACCATCACATCACTCTTGTCGAAGTTTATCTTGAGGCCAGACATTTGTTGGAAGTAGAGGAGGAGGAACTTAAGGTTGACGATATCCGACTCCGAGCCTTTGACCATGATAATGCTGTCGTCGGCGTACTGGAGGAGGGAGATCCCGGATCCGCCAGCCAGGTGGGGAGTGATTCCCTGAATGTGGCCCGCAGCCTTAGCCTTATCTAGGATGGCGGCAAGCGCATCCACCACCATATTGAACAAGAAGGGGGAGAAGCGATCACCTTGCCTTACCCCACAGGAGGTGGGGAAGTAAGGGCCGATCTCCCCACTGATGTTCATGGCGGTGCGACCGCAAGAGACCATTTGCATTACCCTGGAGACCCAACAGTCGTCGAAGCCCTTATGGAGCAATACTTCCCGAAGGAAGGGCCAACTGTCCGTGTCGTAGGCCTTATGGAAATCAATCTTCAAGAAGACCGTCTTAAGGTGTTTAGCGCGCACCTCGTGGAGGACTTCGTGAAAGACTAGCACCCCATCCAGAATGTATCGCCCTTGAATGAAGGCGGACTGGTTGGGGTGAGTAATCTGGTCAGCAAGGAGGGTCACCGTGGTCATCGTGGAGGACTTCGTGAAAACCAAGCTTTAGCACGATCTCTAAGCGAAAAAGGAAATAGCTTCAATTTAACAATATCATTATTCACATCTTTCTTCTTTTACATATCACACAAATCAACGAAGCTATTTAGATGGGTTGCGACATCTTCACTAGGAAGGCCGGAAAATGGATCTTTCATGACAATATTCAGCAAAGCAGTATTAATTTCACAAGATTCAGCATCAGTAAGAGGAGCAACCGGAGTGCTAATAAAATCATTACTGTTGGTATTGGTGAAGTCACACAATTTAGTGTTATCTTGAGCCATCGTGACAAGTAAGCAAACTAACACACAAGCAAACAAAAAGCAAGCGGGCAAAAAGATGCAAATAGAGAAAGAGAGGGAGGATAGAGAGAGGGCAAATAAAACGACAAGGGTGAAGTGGGGGAGAGGAAAACGAGAGGCAAATGGCAAATAATGTAATGCGGGAGATAAGGGTATGTGATGGGTACTTGGTATATTGACTTTTGCGTAGACCTCCCCGGCAACGGTGCCAGAAATCCTTCTTGCTACCTCTTGAGCACTGCGTTGGTTTCCCCCGAAGAGGAAGGGATGATGCAGCAAAGTAGCGTAAGTATTTCCCTCACTTTTTGAGAACCAAGGTATCAATCCAGTAGGAGGCTACGCGCCAGTCACTCGTACCTGCACAAAAGAAATAAATCCTCGCAACTAACGCGATAAGGGGTTGTCAATCCCTACACGGCCACTTACGAGAGTGAGATCTGATAGATATGATAAGATATATTTTTGGTATTTTTGTGATAAAGATGCAAAGTAAAATAAAGGAAAAGTAAAAAAGCAAAGGAAATAACTAAGTATTAGGAGATTAATATGATGAAGATAGACCCGGGGGCCATAGGTTTCACTAGTGGCTTCTCTTGAGAGCATAAGTATTCTACGGTGGATGAATAAATTACTGTTGAGCAATTGACATAATTGAGCATAGTTATGAGAATATCTCGATATGATCATGTATATAGGCATCACGCCCGAGACAAGTAGACCGACTCCTGCCTACATCTACTACTATTACTCCACTCATCGACCGCTATCCAGCATGCATCTAGAGTATTAAGTTAATGAGAACAGAGTAACGCCTTAAGCAAGATGACATGATGTAGAGGGATAAACTCATGCAATATGATGAAAACCCCATCTTGTTATCCTCGATGGCAACAATACAATACGTGCCTTGCTGCCCCTACTGTCACTGGGAAAGGACACCACAAGATTGAACCCAAAGCTAAGCACTTCTCCCATCGCAAGAAAGATCAATCTAGTAGGCCAAACCAAACTGATAATTCGAAGAGACTTGCAAAGATAACCAATCATACATAAAAGAATTTAGAGAAGATTCAAATATTGTTCATAGATAGACTTGATCATAAACCCACAATTCATCGGTTTCAACAAACACACCGCAAAAAGAAGATTACATCGAATAGATCTCCACAAGAGAGGGGGAGAACATTGTATTGAGATCCAAAAAGAGAGAAGAAGCCATCTAGCTACTAACTATGGACCCGTAGGTCTGAGGTAAACTACTCACACTTCATCGGAGGGGCTATGGTGTTGATGTAGAAGCCCTCCGTGATCGATGCCCCCTCCGGCGGAGCTCCGGAACAGGCCCCAAGATGGGATCTCGTGGCTACAGAAAGTTGTGGCGGTGGAATTTGGGTTTTGGCTCTGTATCTGATCGTTTGGGGGTACGTAGGTATATATAGGAGGAAGGAGTACGTCGGTGGAGCAGCAGGGGGCCCACGAGGGTGGAGGGCGCGCTTGGGGGGGGGGGGGGGGGTAGGCGCGCCCCCTACCTTGTGGCCTCCTATTTTGTGTCTTGACGTAGGGTCCAAGTCTCATGGGTCTTGTTCGTTGAGAAGATCACGTTCCCGAAGGTTTCATTCCGTTTGGACTCCGTTTGATATTCCTTTTCTTCGAAACCCTAAAACGGGCAAAAAACAACAATTCTGGGTTGGGCCTCCGGCTAATAGGTTAGTCCCAAAAATAATATAAAAGTGGATAATAAAGCCCAATAATGTCCAAAACAGTAGATAATATAGCTTGGAGCAATCAAAAATTATAGATACATTGGAGACGTATCACGCGCGCCCCCTTGGCCGGCCTCCTCCTCCCCCTCCTTTATATACGTGGGCAGGGGGGCACCCCAAAGCACAACAGTCATCTGTTAGCCATGTGCGGTGCCCCCCTCCACAGTTTACCACCTCGGTCATATCGTCGTAGTGCTTAGGTGAAACCCCGTGTCGATAACTTCATCATCGCCGTTGCCATGCTGTCATGATGATGGAACTCTCCCTCATCCTCAACTGGATCAAGAGCTCGAGGGACGTCATCGTGCTGAACATGTGCTAAACACGGAGGTGTCGTACGTTCAGTACTTGGATCGGTTGGATCGTGAAGACATTCGACTACATCAACCGCGTTACTAAACGCTTCCACTTTCGGTCTACGAGGGTATGTGGACACACTCTTCCCTCTCATTGCTATGCATCTCCTAGTTAGATCTTGCATGATCGTATGAATTTTTTTGAATTACTACGTCCCCAACATTAAAAACTTTCATATAAAGTGCATTGAATACTGTGAGAAGTTTGATTCCTTATGATTGTTTTGAGATATAATTCTGGTTATATTTGAGTCATGCTAGTGAGTAGTTTTGAATTTGAGAAATACTTGTGCTAAAGTTTGTGATTCCCGTAGCATGCACGTATGGTGAACCGTTATGTGATGAAGTCGGAGCATGATTTATTATTGATTGTCTTCTTTATGAGTGACAGTCAGGGACAAGCGATGGTATTTTCCTACAAATCTATCCCCCTAGGAGCATGCGCGTAGTACTTCGTTTCGATAACTAATAGATTTATGCAATAAGTATGTGAGTTCTTTATGACCAATGTTGAGTCCGTGGATTATACGCACTCTCACCCTTCCACCATTGTTAGCCTCTCTAGTGCCGCGCAACTTTCGCCGGTACCATAAACCCACCATATACCTTCCTCAAAACAGCCACCATACCTACGTATTATGGCATTTCCATAGCCATTCTGAGATATATTGCCATGCAACTTTCCACCGTTCCATTTATTACAACACATTCCATCACTGTCATATTGCTTTGCATGATCATGTAGTTGACATCATATTTGTGGCAAAGCCACCTTTCATCATTTTTATACATGTCTCTCTTTATTCATTGCACATGCTGGTACACCGCCAGAGGCATTCATATAGAGTCATATTTTGTTCTAGTATTGAGTTGTAATTCTTGAGTTGTAAGTAAATAAAAGTGTGATGATCTTCATTATTAGAGCATTGTCCTATGTGAGGAAAGGATGATGGAGACTATGATTCCCCCACAAGTCGGGATGAGACTCTGAACGAAAAAAAGGCCAATAAATGAGAGAAAAGAGAGAAGGGACAATGTGACTATCCTTTTACCACACTTGTGCTTCCAAGTAGCACCATGATCTTCATGATAGAGAGCCTCATATGTTATCACTTTCATATACTAGTGGGAATTTTTCATTATAGAACTTGGATTGTATATTCCAATGACGGGCTTCCCAAAATGCCCTAGGTTTTCGTGAGCAAGAGAGTTGGATGCACATCCACTTAGTTTGTTTTTGAGCTTTCATAAACTTATAGCTCTAGTGCATCCGTTGCATGGCAATCCCTACTCACTCACATTGATATCTATTGATGGCCATCTCCATAGCCTGTTGATATGCCTAGTTAATGTGAGACTATCTCCCTCTTTTTGTCTTCTCTACAATCACCTTCTATTCCACCTATAGTGCTATGTCCATGGCTCACGCTCATGTATTGCGTGAAAGTAGAAAAAGTTTGAGAACATCAAAAGTATGAAACAATTGCTTGGTTTGTCATCGAGGTTGTGCATGATTTGAATATTTTGTGTGATGAAGATGGAACATAGCTAGACTATATGATTTTGTAGGGATAAGCTTTCTTTGGCCATGTTATTTTGAGAAGACATAATTGCCTTGTTAGTATGCTTGAAGTATTATTGTTTTTATGTCAATATTAAACTTTTGTTTTGAATCTTACGGATCTGAACATTCATGCCAAAATAAAGAAAATAACATGGATAAATATGTTAGGTAGCATTCCACATCATTTTTTTTGTTTTTACCATTTACTACTCGAGGACGAGCAGGAATTAAGCTTGGGGATGCTTGATACGTCTCCAACGTATCTATAATTTTTTATTGTTCCATGCTATTATATTATCTATTTTGGATGTTTTATATGCATAAATATGCTATTTTATATTATTTTTGGGACTAACCAATTAATCTAGAGGCCAGTGCCAGTTCCTGTTTTCCCCTATTTTTGAGTTTTGCAGAAAAGGAATACCAAACAGAGTCCAAACGGAATTAAACCTTCGCGATGATTTTTCTTAGACTAGAAGACAACCAGGACACTTGGAGATGAAGTCGGAGGAGCCACGAGGCGGCCACAAGGACGAAGGGCGCGCCCACCCTTGTGGGCCCCTCCTGCACCTCCCGACCTAATTCTTTCGCCTATATATTCACATATATCCCCAAACCAACAAAGGCATCCATGAAAACACTTTTCCACTGCCGCAACCTTCTGTACCCGTGAGGTCCCATCTAGGGAGCTTTTCCGGCACCCTGCCGGAGGGGGATTCGATCACGAAGGGCTTCTACACCAACTCTATTGCCCTTCGGATGAAGCCTGAGTAGTTTACCTCATACCTACGGGTCCATGGCTAGTAGCTAGATGCCTTCTTCTCTCTCTTTGATTCTCAATACCATGTTCTCCTTGATGTTCTTGGAGATCTATTCGATGTAATACTTTTTTGCGGTGTGTTTGCCGAGATCCGATGAATTGTGGATTTATGATCAGCTTATCTATGAATGTTATTTGAATCTCCTCTAAATTCTTTTATGCACGATTTGATATCTTTGTAATTCTCATCGAACTATCTGTTTGGTTTGGCCGACTAGATTGGTTTTTCTTGCAATCGGAGAAGTGCTTAGCTTTAGGTTCAATCTTGCGGTGTCCTTTCCCAGTGATAGTAGGGGCAGCAAGGCATGTATTGTATTGTTGCCATCGAGGATAAAAAGATGAGGTTTTCACCATATTGCTTGAGTTAATTCTCTACATCATGTCATCATACTTAATGCATTACTTCGTTCTTTATGAACTTACTACTCTAGATGCATGCTGGATAGCGGTCGATGTGTGGAGTAATAGTAGTAGATGCAGAATCGTTTCGGTCTACTTGACACGGACATGATACCTATATTCATGATCATTGCCTTAGATATCGTCATAATTTTGCACTTTTCTATCAATTGCTAAGCAATAATTTGTTCACCCATCATATTATTTGCTATCTTGAGAGGAGCCTCTAGTGAAACCTATGGTCCCCGGGTCTATTTTCCATCATATAAGTTTTTATTTTCCATCATATAAGTTTCCGATCTACAATATTAGTTTCTGATCTACTATTTTGCAATCTTTTACTTTCCGATCTATAAACTAAAAATACCAAAAAAATATTTACTTTACAGTTTATCTATCTCTATCAGATCTTACTTTTGCAAGTAACCGTGAAGGGATTGACAACCCCTCTATCACGTTGGGTGCAAGTTGTTTGATTGTTTGTGCAGGTACTTGGTGATTTGTGCGTTGTCTCCTACTGGATTGGTACCTTGGTTCTCAAACTAAGGGAAATACTTATCTCTACTTTGCTCCATCACCCTTTCCTCTTCAAGGGAAAAACCAACGCAAGCTCAAGAAGTAGCACTGTTTCTTTCTCCTCCCCTGTAAATGACCTTGGTTCTCCCCTTATATAGGTCTAGGGGCACCACAATGGTCGACTAATTGTGTGTGAACGGGTGCACAAAGTTGTAGATGTTGCATGCAACTTGTCGTCGATTTTGTCGGTAGATGACCTGACACTAGTAGTGTCGGGTACTCAAGCGCTTCTGCTTGATGTGACGTGCCACACCGTCCTTCTTCTGTTTAAGGAATGTGCTAGGGTTGGGTCACATCATTCTAATCGCCGAGACCCGGCCATGGCCATCTCAAGACACCCGTCTGTTCTGGTCTTCGTCATGATGGCATATGTTCGTAGGCCGGTGATGGGCTATGAGGTATAGCCGGGGCGGGCATTAAATGCTTGGTTGGTGGAGTGCTTCGCAAGGGCCACCAGCCCTTGCGACACATGTGTTCGCTGCTCGGGGCTCCAGCCCCAGATTCTGTCAGTGCTGGCGTCATTTGCTTCCCGATGATCCTTTGTGACTGGTGTTGTCATAGTAGCCATGTATCAATGCATGTCTTCGGGTGGGAAATAATAGTCAAAAGGTAAATGAACCTTTTTCCAAGTTTTAATCTGATTTGGTATTTCCAATGAAGCCCATTTATGTAAAATTAGGGATACCTCTGTTCCCAATAATCTGTCATAGTGGTTCGATGACTTAACCCAAGAAGGGGGTGTGGACCCTGTTCAGTTGGTGAGGGGTCTGAAAGCCCCTTCCCTCTTTTGCACAAGGTCACAGTCAGCCACTAACGATCGCTCATCGACGTTCGTAGTCGTGCATGCGGCGATAAGTACTTCATTTGCTATGACAGTGTGGACGAGGATTGCGAGTGTCGGCACAACGGCCGCACCCAAGGCAGGGATTTTGACTTCATCGCGAGGGTTTTCTTCCCTTGCTCTGATCCAATTTGATTTTTCCTTCGATCGGTACCTCGACTGAGGCGGCCAAAACTTCGCTTGATGCGAGTCTGATTTCGACTGTGACAGGGGCGAGGTCAATTTGAAGTTCCTTCGTCCGCTCCTGCTCCACCTCCACCTCCGGCGGCGTTGTAAGTACAATGCACCTCCCTATGTAGATTGGAATTTTTGGTTGGTTGCTTCTCCCGATTTACGGATTGGATTGTTTAGGATTATGCATTGATCGATAAGACTTTGCACTGATCCAAACACGCTTGCTGAACTGACTAGATTGTTTTTGTTTCTTGTTTCTTTGAACTGACTAGATTAGATTCGATTTTACCACCGATTGTGCATTGCTTTGATTGGCAGAGGATTGGTAGGATTTCTATGTGTGCTCACTCATGTGTTCATAACTAGACTGATTGGTAGGACTGCTCACTGATCTGTAGATTGATTGCTAGGATTGCTATATGTTTTTTTGAAGGACCAACCTAGGTTGGTGTTTCATTGAAATTAAGCAGGGAGCACATAACAAAGTGACAAGGCAGGGATCCGGAGATCAAGGATGAAGGAATAAGAAATTAGAGAAAACAAAGTGCCCATGGCACAAAACAGCTAGCCTACTCTCCCGGCGGGTCCCCGAAGGGGCTCTGAAAGAACTTGATGCCGGCTTGTTGCCAGAGGATTAGCCCTCTTCTAATCGCGAGAAGCACGTCTTCCACCTTGGCCTCTTTTGCCCTAAAAACGTAATGGTTTCTCTCCTGCCAGGTCTCCCACAGGGCAAGCATTGCAAGAGCCTTGATTGCTTTCCTGTGTTTTGATGGCGTAGCTTCGCTCATTGCTTTGATCTTGTATAGAGAGTTGTGGTTGCGATCCAAGTTGCCTGACCCAAGGCACGACAGCACTGCCAGGTAGAAAGGGCATTCCAGGTTGCTGTCGCGAAGTGGCAATGCCAAAACAGATGCTCGGAGCTTTCTAGGTTATGGAGGCATAGCTGACAGAAGTAGCTGTTTGGCCAACCCCGACGCTGCAACCTATCATTGCACCAGAGGCGGTCTTGGTGAAGCAGCTAGGTGAAGATCTTCAGTTTTGCAGGCGCCCAAGTGTTCCAAATCAGCTCACGAAACAGAGTTTGCAAAGAGCCTTGGAACTGGGCGCAGTAGGCTGATCGAGCAGTGTACTGCCCAGAGGCAGCAATCCTCCATCTGATCTGGTCCTGGCTGGCCTCCTGGAGAGCGAGGTGGTGTGGGTGCAGCCGTCTATGCAGAGTGAGCACATCCTGTACAATTGAGCTGGCGTCGCCGTGCACCAGGTATGAAATCCAGCGGTCTTCGGAGTGTGCTCATACCTCTCCAACGTATCTATAATTTTTGATTGCTCCATGCTATATAATCTACTGGTTTGGACACTATTGGTCTTTATTATCCACTTTTATATTATTTTTGGGACTAACCTACTAACCGGAGGCCCAACCCAGAATTGCTGTTTTTTGCCTACTTTAGGGTTTCGAAGAAAAGGAATATCAAACGGAGTCCAAACGGAATGAAACCTTCAGGAACGTGATTTTTGGAACGAACAAGACCCAGGAGACTTGGACCTTACGTCAAGCAATCAACAGGGAAGCTACGAGGTAGGGGGCGCACCTACCCCCCCCCCCCAAGGCGCGCCCTCCACCCTCGTGGGCCCCCTGTTGCTCCACCGACATACTTCTTCCTCCTATATATATACCTACGTACCCCCAAACAATCAGATATGGAGCCAAAACCCTAATTCCACCGCCGTAACTTTCTGTATCCATGAGATCCCATCTTGGGGCCTTTTCCGGAGCTCCGCCGGAGGGGGCATCGATCACTGAGGGCTTCTACATCAACACCATAGCCTCTCCGATGAAGTGTGAGTAGTTTACCTCAGACCTACGGGTCCATAGTTATTAGCTAGATGGCTTCTTCTCTCTTTTTGGATCTCAATACAAAGTTCTCCCCCTCTCTTGTGGAGATCTATTCGATGTAATCTTGTTTTTGCAGTGTGTTTGTTGAGACCGATGAATTGTGGGTTTATGATCAAGTTTATCTATGAACAATATTTGAATCTCCTCTGAATTCTTTTATGTATGATTGGTTATCTTTGCAAGTCTCTTTGAATTAACAGTTTGGTTTGGCCTACTAGATTGATCTTTCTTGCGATGGGAGAAGTGCTTTGCTTTGGGTTCAATCTTGCGGTGTCCTTTCCCAGTGACAGTAGGGGCAGCAAGGCACGTATTATATTGTTGCCATCGAGGATAACAAGATGGGGTTTTCATCATATTGCATGAGTTTATCCCTCTACATCATGTCATCTTGCTTAAGGCGTTACTCTATTCTTATGAACTTAATACTCTAGATGCATGTTGGATAGCAGTCGATGTGTGGAGTAATAGTAGTAGATGCAAGCAGGAGTCAGTCTACTTGTCTTGGAAGTGATGCCTATATACATGATCATACCTAGATATTCTCATAACTATGCTCAATTCTGTCAATTGCTCAATAGTAATTCGTTCACCCACCTTAAAATACTTATGCTCTCGAGAGAAGCCACTAGTGAAACCTATGGCCCTCGGGTCTATCTTCATCATATTAATCTTCCAATACTTTGTTATTTTCATTGCCTTTTATTTTAATTTGCATCTTTATCATAAAAATACCAAAAATATTATCTTATCATATCTATCAGATCTCACTCTCGTAAGTGAATGTGTAGGGATTGACAACCCCTTATCACGTTGGTTGCGAGGATTTATTTGTTTTGTGTAGGTGCGAGGGACTCGTGCGTAGCCTCCTACTAGATTGATACCTTGGTTCTCAAAAACTGAGGGAAATACTTACGCTACTCTGCTGCATCACCCTTTCCTCTTCAAGGGAAAACCAGTGCAAGTGCTCAAGAGGTAGCAAGAAGGATTTCTGGCGCCGTTGTCGGGGAGGTTCGCGCAAGTCAAGATTTGACTCCCGACAACGAGCCATTTCTGGCGCCGTTGCCGGGGAGGTCTACGCAAAAGTCAACATACCAAGTACCCATCACAAACCCTTATCTCCCGCATTACATTATTTGCCATTTGCCTCTCGTTTTCCTCTCCCCCACTTCACCCTTGCCGTTTTATTCGCCCTCTCTCTCTCTATCCTCCCTGTCTTTTCCGTTTACCTCTTTTCGGTTTGCTTGTCGTTATGGCGAGTCCTCTATCTTCTCCGTTGTCTCCCGAGAATGAAGTTCTAAATTTTAAGCAAAGGGAGGGAGAAAATCTAAAAGATGTTTGGTATAGAATTTGCAATGCTCAAAATAGATCTACCAGGAAGCAATCTACTTCCGTTCTTCTTCGCAATTTTTATGTAGGTGTGGCTTCTTGGTACAGATATGTCCTTGATACCATTACCGAAGAGAATTTCTTGGGTAGCCACACTTCTGATTCTTATAATGCTATGGTATATTTATTTGGCTCACCACCTCTTTTGGTTAATGGAACTATGTTAACTTTGGAGCATGTAATGCAAAAACTTGAAATTATTGAAAATAAAGTTGCTACCATTGAGTTGATTGAAAATTTCGATAAAAAGATCCACAACCAAATTACCCAATATGGATCTAAAGTAGGAGTAACTTTGAAAAATATTAAAGAGAAGGAATCTATAGTTAATGAAAGAATAAATCATGATTCCACTAGAATTGATAAACTTGAGGGTATCATTACCAACTTGGGAACCGCTTTTTCTTCCATAAATAATACCCCAATTCCTCCAACTAAAATTTCCAAGCTCATGTATGTTCCTAAAGATAAAGGTGAATCCTCTAGCAAATAAACTGCGGATCTCTAATCTATAAGTATTCATCCTAATCTTTTTGCTGTCATTAAGGAACCATTTGTTACAAATGAATTTTTCGATGTTGTGCCTAAAAGTTTGATAATCAATAAAAAGAAAGAAATTCCTAAGGATGGTAGATGCCTCATTGAAGAATTACCAACCAAAGATAGCAATACCTAGATCTATCCTTGCTTTTTATGCCTAGCTAGGGGCGTTAAACGATAGCGCTTGTTGGGAGGCAACCCAATTTTATTTTTATTCCTTGATTTTTGCTCCTGTTTAGTAATAAATAATTTATTTATCCTCTGTTTTGGTTGTGTTTTTTGTGTTTAATTAGTGTTTGTTCCAAGTAGAACCGTTGGGAAGACTTGGGGAAAGTCTTGTTAATCTTGCTGTAAAAAACAGAAACTTTAGCACTCACGAGAACTGCTGCCATTTTTATTTGGAAAGTGATATTTAGTTAATACTTTTTGCAGATGATTAATAGATAAATTCCTCACGTCCATAAATTTGTTTTAGAATTTTTGGGATTCCATATATTGCGCTAGCTACAGATTACTACGGACTGTTCTGTTTTTGACAGATTCTGTTTTTTCGTGTGTTGTTTGCTTATTTTGATGAATCTATGGCTAGTAAAATAGTTTATAAACCATATAGAAGTTGGAATACAGTAGGTTTAACACCAATATAAATAAAGAATGAGTTCATTACAGTACCTTGAAGTGGTCTTTTGTTTTCTTTCGCTAACGGAGCTCACGAGATTTTCTACTTTAAGTTTTGTGTTGTGAAGTTTTCAAGTTTTGGGTAAAGATTTGATGGATTATGGAACAAGGAGTGGCAAGAGCCTAAGGTTGGGGATGCCCATGGCACCCCCAATATAATCTAAGGACACCAAAAAGCCAAAGCTTGGGGATGCCCCGGAAGGCATCCCCTCTTTCGTCTACTTCTATCGGTAACTTTACTTGGAGCTATATTTTTATTCACCACATGATATGTGTTTTGCTTGGAGCGTCTTATATTATTTAAGTATTTATTTGTTAGTTTACCACAATCATCCTTGCTGTACACACCTTTTGAGAGAGACACACATGATTCGGAAATTGTTAGAATACTCTATGTGCTTCACTTATATCTTTTGAGTTATATAGTTTTGCTCTAGTACTTCACTTATATCTTTTAGAGCACGGTGGTGGATTTGTTTTATGGAAACTATTGATCTCTCATGCTTCACTTAGATTATTTTGAGAGTCTTAAATAGCATGGTAATTTGCTTAAATAATCCTAATCTGCTAAGTATACAAGATTAATAATAAAATTCTCTTATGAGTGTGTTGAATACTATGAGAAGTTTGATACTTGATAATTGTTTTGAGATATGGAGACGGTGATATTAGAGTCATGATAGTTGAGTAGTTGTGAATTTGAGAAATGCTTGTGTTAAGATTTGTGATTCCCGTAGCATGCACGTATGGTGAACCTTTATGTGATGAAGTCGGAGCATGATTTATTTATTGATTGTCTTCCTTATGAGTGGCGGTCGGGGACGAGCGATGGTCTTTTCCTACCAATCTACCCCCCTAGGAGCATGCGCGTAATAATTTGCTTTGATAACTTGTACTCCCTCCGTTCTGAATTACTTGTCTTGAATTTGTCTAGATACGGATGTATCTAGACTCATTTTAGTGCTGGATACCTCCGTATCTAGACAAATCTAAGACAAGTAATTCGGAACGGAGGGAGTAGATTTTTGCAATAAGTATGTGAGTTCTTTATGACTAATGTTGAGTCCATGGATCATACGCACTCTCACCCTTCCACCATTGCTAGCCTCTCTAATACCGCGCACCTTTCGCCGGTATCATACAGCCACCATATACCTTCCTCAGAACAGCCACCATACCTACCTATTATGGCATTTCCATAGCCATTCCGAGATATATTGCCATGCAACTTACCACCATTCCGTTTATTATGACACACTTCATCATTGTCATATTGCTTTGCATGATCATGTAGTTGACATGTATTTGTGGCAAAGCCACCGTTCATAATTGTTTCCTACATGTCACTCTTGATTCATTGCATATCCCGGTACACCGCCGGAGGCATTCACATAGAGTCATATTTTGTTCTAAGTATCGAGTTGTAATTCTTGAGTTGTAAGAAAATAAAAGTGTGATGATCATCATTATTAGAGCATTGTCCCAGTGAGGAAAGGATGATGGAGACTATGATTCCCCCACAAGTCGGGATGAGACTCCGGACGAAAAAATATACAAAAAAGAGGCCATAAAAAAGAGAAAAGGCCCAAACAAAAAAATGAGAGAAAAAGAGAGAAGGGACAATGCTACTATCCTTTTACCACGCTTGTGCTTCAAAGTAGCACCATGATCTTCATGATAGAGAGTCTCCTATGTTGTCACTTTCATATACTAGTGGGGATTTTTCATTATAGAACTTGGCTTATATATTCCAATGATGGGCTTCCTCAAATTGCCCTAGGTCTTCTTGAGAAAGTGAGTTGGATGCACACCCACTTAGTTTCTTTTTGAGCTTTCATATACTTATAACTCTAGTGCATCCGTTGCATGGCAATCCCTACCCACTCACATTGATATCTATTAATGGGCATCTCCATAGCCCGTTAATACGCCTAGTTGATGTGAGACTATCTTCTCCCTTTTTGTCTTCTCCACAACCACCATTCTATTCCACCTATAGTGCTATGTCCATGGCTCACGCTCATGTATTGCGTGAAAATTGAAAAAGTTTTGAGAATGTCAAAAGTATGAAACAATTGCTTGGCTTATCATCGGGGTTGTGCATGATTTAAATATTTTGTGTGGTGAAGATAGAGAATAGCCAGACTATATGATTTTGTAGGGATAACTTTCCTTGGCCATGTTATTTTGAGAAGACATAATTGCTTAGTTAGTATGCTTGAAGTATTATTATTTCTATGTCAATATTAAACTTTTGTCTTGAATCTTTCAGATCTGAATATTCATACCACAATTAAGAAGAATTACATTGAAATTATGCCAAGTAGCATTCCACACCAAAAAATTCTGTTTTTATCATTTACCTACTTGAGGACGAGCAGGAATTAAGCTTGGGGATGCTTGATACCTCTCCAACGTATCTATAATTTTTGATTGCTCCATGATATATTATATAATGTTTTGGACATTATTGGGCTTTATTATCCACTTTTATATTATTTTTGGGACTAACCTACTAACCGGAGGCCCAGCCCAGAATTGCGTTTTTTTGCCTATTTTAGGGTTTCGAAGAAAAGGAATATCAAACAGAGTCCAAACGGAATGAAACCTTCAGGAACGTGATTTTTGGAATGAACAAGGCCCGGGAGACTTGGACCCTACGTCAAGCAATCAACAGGGAAGCCACGAGGTAGGGGGGCGCGCCCTCCACCCTCATGGGCCCCCAAAAGACTGCAGCACCGTGTTGAGGTCGATGTCATTGCAGAAAATCAGAGTCGTCGTGGATTTGGCATTGTTTATCTTCAGGCCCGTGGTGTCGCCGAAGCTCTCTAGCATGTCCATTAGATAATCGATCTCCTCCTTGATGGGGTTTGCAAAAATAATGGTGTCATCCACGTATAAGCTAACCCTAAATTTGATCTCCCTGCCTGGCACCGGCGTAATGACGAGATCTTCTTCAGCCGCTTTGAGCAGGTGATGGATGTGATCATTCGCACGGATGAAGAGAAGCGGCGACAGGGGTCGCCTTGCCGAAGGCCGCGCCGGTGCATGATTGTTTGTCCAGGTACACCATTGAGGAGGAAGGCAGACGATGAAGTGGTGAGCAGCAGAGTAATCCAATCACGCCATCTAGCACTAAACCCTAAAGTCTCCATGAGCTCGAGTAGATATTCCCATGATATGTTATCAAAAGCTCTGGAGATGTCTAGCTTGAGGAGGACAGCTGGCGTCTTTTTGCGGTGCAGTGCTCTAATACAGTTTTGGACGTAGATGAAGGTGTCATGCAGGCATCTGGTTTTCAGAAAAGCTGTCTGGGCCGGTGATATGATGCTTTGAACAACCGGAGCTAGCCTGATCGAGAGCACTTTGGAGACTAACTTGCCTATGGAGTGTATCAGGCTAATCGGACGGTAGTCGCTGATGTCGCATGCGTCGTCTTTCTTGGGGATTAGGGCTACGATCGCCGAGTTGAGCAAGCCAAAATTGCTCCCAACCAAGTTGTAGAATTGGTTGAAAGCCTGCATAATGTCTTCTTTGATTATCTACCAGCATGATCAGAAGAACAAGCCATTGAATCCGTCCGGCCCGATGGATTTCTCTGTCGGCGTGGCCTGGATCGCCGCCCACACCTCGTGCTCAGAAAAAGGGTTGTCCAGTCCACCACCTTGAATTGTTGGCATGTGAATTTGACCCCAGTTTATCGTAGTTGATCCCTGCTTGGTAGACCCGAGGATGCTGTCAAAATGGTTGTGTATGGACGCTTCCTTGTCGTTGTGCACCGTGGCTACTGTTTCATTGACTTTTCAAAGAATGGATGAAGTTCTTCCTCCTTCTCGAGTAGATTTTCGCCATGAAGAAATTGGTTGGGGCATCGCGAGAGCGCAGCCAGGTGAGCCTAGAGGCCTGCCTCTTCCTGCATCGCTCGTTCGACGGCAGCCCCAGCAACCTGAGCTTGAGGCCTTTTCGCAGGTCTCGTTCGGCCGGCGAGAGTTGGCGCCTTTCCTGGGCCTCGTCAAGGCGCAAAATGACCTCGCAGGCCATGTGGACTTGCAGCTTTGCGTCGCCGAAGAGGCTCCGACTCCAAATGCGGAGGTCCTTGGCCGTACGGGCAAGACGGACGTGGAGGCGGGTGAACGCACATGAAGTAGCCACTGGCCGCACCCAGGCCGCGGTCACCGTGTCCGCGAAGCGCGGCCTGAAAGACTCGAACTTGAAGCACCTGCGACGATGGGGGCCCGCCGCGTCCGACAGCACGAGTGGGCAGTGGTCGGAGCAAGCCGTGGAGGCGGCCATCAGCATGGCCAGGGGGAAAAGGGTTTCCCAAGGCATGTTGCAGAAGAACTTGTCAATGCCCACCAGGGTTGGGCTGTCGTGCACATTGCTCCAAGTGAACTTGCGGTTCCCGCATTTGATTTGGCGAAGACCAGCTCTATCTATGGCTGCCCTGAAACGTCCCATCAGCCTCCCTATTGAGGTTGAGGTGGTTCTTCTCCCTAGCCTCGTAGATTTGATTGAAATTGCCGTTGATTATCCAAGGCTCAGAAACAGGCAGGGCAGAGTTCGCGATCTCGGCAAGGAAGGCCTCCTTGCTCGCGTCGTCAGCCGGTCCATAAACCGTGGTTAACTAGAAGGAGGTCGGGTGACTAGCTACGGTGACCTTGACCGTGATTGCAAATTGTCCAACGACATGGGTGACGATGTCTACCAGGTCCTGAATCCAGAGGATGGCTATGCCACCACGACTGCCGATGGCGGGCAGGACTGCACAGCCTTGCAGCGTTGGGCCGCCAATGTCGCGGATGAGGGCCGGCAACCATACGTCTATCTTGGTCTCTTGCATGCATAGGATGGCAGTGGGATGCGCGGCGACTATCTCTCGAATGGCTTCTCTCTTCGCAGGCGAGTTCATGCCGCGTACGTTCCAGATCATGATCGGGGGAGTGGAGAGGTCGTCATTCATCTGGACACTGGGGGGATCTCCGGCGACTACAATCACTAAATGCAAACAGGTACACCATACAGCTCTCCGGGGGACGCCGTCGACCACCAATAGGCCCCAAACCACGACGGCGCCGGATCGGCCTCAGCCTATAACTATTACAGGAAGGAAGCAAACCTAACTCCGACCAGCCGAGCGCTGGCCGCCGCCGGAAACTACAGCTACAGCTACAACACAAGGGGTTTCCTAACATGACTAAACCATGGCCTCCTTGGTGATTCCTTCCGGCCCGTTGATGCCAGCAGCGATGCGAAGGGCGTCCTTGCCCATTATGGTAAGCTTGGCGATGATAGTGATGTCGTCGTCGGAGAGGGGCTCATCAAACCTACGCACGAGCGCCTCTGCAGCCTCTTCGTCATCTTCTCTTTCGGGCCAAGGAGACCCAGTCCCTGGACCAGCCAGAGCGTGCCGCATTGCGCCACCGGCACCTTGCAGTTCTCGGCCGCCTGGCGAGCGCTCTGACGCGGTGGGGGGAACGATGTAGCACGCACCTTGGGGGGAGCAGAGCTGCACTTGGGTGGCGGCAGGCCGATTAGCAGGTCCGGCTTGTCGCAGAAGAGGTGGTGTGGCCCGGCTGAGGACTCTGCAATCTCCAGGTGCTGAACTTGCTGCGTGACCGCCCCCAGCTGGACAGCAACCATTGCCGTAGTCGTCGGCGTCTGACAGCTGAGGAGAGCCGGCCTGTGGCATGAGCCAGAGAGCATGGGGCTGAAGGCTTCCGGCATCTCCACCGATTCCTTGTCCCTTCCTCTTCTTTGCACTGTCTTGGAAGACGAGGGGCACGGTCGTCGAGGCCGCGATCATCTCATCGAGCTAGGCCGCCATGTCGTCCCCAGGGGCCAGGGGCGGGGAGCGCCTTGTCCACCGTGGTGAAGAACTCCTCCACGCCGTCGGGAGCGCTGGCGGGGGCGGGAGCGGGCACACGTGCGTTGGGAGTTGGCGTGGGCACGTGCACCTGGCTTGCCAGGCGCTGCTTGTCGGTCTTCTTCTTGCTTGGGTACGCCTTGTTGGACGAGCGGTCGCGGCCACCATGCCGGCTCTGGTTTCTGGTGCTTCCAGTGCGGCGGCGGGGGGAAGGGGAGCGGCTGCACTGACGCACTCTGCTTGTGGCCGCGTCCGCTCCTGACGAGGCGTTGGAGCTGCGCCTGCGTCCCAACATCGTGTCCCTCCAGGAGCGACGGCCGCCGCTGCCGCCGCCAGCCTGCCCATCATTGTCGCGGCGAGGACCACCACGAGGAAGGCCCCGGCAGCCAGTGTCCACCACCAGCGCGTATTGCAGATGGGGGTGGCGCTCATCAGGCTGGCCGTCCTCCACATGCATGATCCAGGTTCCCGGGAAGGTGCGCGGCAAGTTGTCGTCGTGGTCGGAGACGGAGGAGGGCAGGCCGCTTTGGGCTGAGTGGGAGGAGCGCGGTGAGCGGGGGGAGGGGGGCAGTCCTCCACCCCGTCGACGTGAATGAGCAGGTCATGGCGTTTGGCGCCAGGCGGCAGAGCGACACGCTAGTCGGGTGGCGAGTGGCCCTCCATCTCCTCGACACGGCCAGCGCCCCGGGGAAGCTTCCAGTAGGTGTGCCTGGTGGGGATGAACGCCATGTCCCAGACCCACACCCAGCAAGCGAAAGTTTTGGTGTGGCCGCGCTCCAGCGTGCGGCTGTCGAGCCGGTCGATTTGAACCTTGTCGACGAACACCTCCTGGACGCCCTCCAGGGTCCAGTACTGCTGTGGCAGGTGCTCGATAACGCAGTGGACGTGGTAGCTGAAGGTGCCGTGGCCAGCGTGGTCGTTTTCGCCCCAGGGCGCGATGCTGAAGCTGACGCCGTCGACGCGCAGGGTGCCACAGCGCATCGCATTGTCAAGGTGGGCTGGCTGGGTGAAGATGACGAAGAAGTCCTACGGGTTATGCGCGGTCACCCGCAGGTGGTGCGGTGAGATGCACAGTTGCGCCTCAAACGCGTGGCCCACCGCCATGGGTGAGGTGGTGCTGATCCCGTCGAGCGCGCGCAGCGTGACAGCATGGCAGCGGAGGAAGAAGACGCTCTGCTCGATGGCCGGGGTGGATTCGCCGCCCTTGTGGCTTGTGCGCGGACGCCTGGCCGGGTCGACCAGACTGAGCTCAGCCATGTCAGCGGCCGGTGGGGAGTGTGCGGCCGGCGGCGGCGGGGGCGGGGTGGGGGTGGGGAAGCGCAGCCGAGCGTGGGCAGAGGTGCGAGACGGGAGCGGACCTATCCGACTGGAGGCAGGGCCGCCATGGCCGTTGCGTGAATTTTGGGGGCACTCCCTAGCAAAGTGGCCGAAGAACTCACAGATCACGCAGCGGAGAGGGTCATGGCAGTCCTTCCTATGGTGGTGCTTGCTGAGGCAGCGAAAGCAGCGGCCGCAGAAGGCCTCCCGACCACCCACCGCATTGAAGTCCGGCCGCCGGTCCACACGGGGAGACGCATTCGTCTTTGAAGAAACCAGCGGATCCAGGACGGCCTTGCGGTTTTTGCGCAACTGGGGGGAGCGGTGATCCGCCGGGTCTTCGGAGGTAGCCGCCTTGGAGCATTCACCACGCAGTAGCAGACGAGGCGGGGCCGCCAGATCCGGGCTTGAAGACGCACTAGGGCCCAAGATCTCGGGCGGGATGGGAGAGGGGGGCGCCGAACTGCCCCGCGGGTCCGAGTGAGGAGCTGGGCAGCCCCACGGATCCGAGGCGGCAGCAGAACGACGGGGCGGCGCGCCCATGCTAGGCGCGGGGGAGGTGGCCGCCGCGGCCGGAGCGGCCAGCGGCGCAGGAGGGAAAGGGTGGCTATCTACCTAGAGCAGAGCCAAGGGCCTGCACCAGCTACTCGTGCCACTGATGATTGCTTTGAGGATTGTCTTTCTAGGATTGCTATATGTGTGGACTGATTACTAGGATTGCTATAAAAAGGCAAATTAAATGAACATCAATACTGCATTGATGTTTTCTCAGGAGGTCATCTGAGCGAACGAACATTCTGCATAGGAGGCTCGTTTGAGCAAACAACATCATGAGAGAGTGCACTTCTGACGTACAGAAAAAATTTCCACACTGAAAAGAAAAAAATGCCATGCTAGTAGAAAAAATTATTAGGAATTTTTCATGCTGCAGCAGAGTAAATTGACATGTGTTTTAGCAATTTATCATGATGCAACATAGAGAAATGTCAGGCTAAAAAGAACAGAAAATTTTGCCACACATGTTCATGAATTTTCATGCTATATCAGATAGGCTTGCAATGCTCCATAAGAGACTTGCCATGCTATATGAAAAGAAATTCTGCCTACTTCTTGAGGAATTGCCATGCGGACAGAACGACATTGTCATGCCACATCAGATAGATTATTGAAAATTGCCATGCTTAGATGCACATTTTGTCATCTGGCTGTGATTTTGAGGGGAGGTTAAGGGATAAGACAGGGGCGTGTCATTCGCTCAGATTGCCATGGGGAACAAACATTCAGTGTCATACGCTCAAAATGATGCATTGAAGCGAATAGGGATTGACATACGTGTCAGTGATTTGCACACAAGAATTAGACTCACTAAAGAGCGTTCTCTAGAAAAACCATTCGTAGGAAGCATCAACTCAATAGTTTTCCGAACAAACTCTATTATATCAATCTTCCTAGAGGTTAAAGGCCTCCCATTCAATCGATGACATTGGTGTTTTTGATTGGGTTCCCAATTTTGACTTGGTCAATAATTTTTCTACACGCTCTTCAATTTTAAATTTAGTTCATGATTTGGACCGGTCAATGATTTCTCAAATCAATCGGTAACAACATGTTTATAAAAATATATTAGTTTGGCGGACGCTCTTTGTAGCACCAATATGACTTTGGATTGAGTTCCCAATTTTATTTTGGTCAACAATTTCTCAAGAAGCTCCCTCATTCAAGTGAGGTGTTCAATTTTGAATATGAATTATGATTTTGATTGGTCAATGATTTCTCAAATCAATTCATAACCAGCTTATGAAAATAAATCAGTCTCGCATCAACATGCGACACTGCATCATCACTACAAAAAACTTTCCTGCATATGTGTGGGTTAATTTGCAAATAACACATAATTATACATCAGAAAGAGACCATCAAAATACTTCATTATAAACAAAAAACACTTCGGTTGTCAAAAAAAAACACTTCATCATCTCCACACACCAAACCAAAGAATTTTATTTATGAATTCTACAAGAAACTTTCCTGCATATGTGTGTATTAGTTTACAAATAACACATAATTATACCTCGGTAAGAGACTATCAAATACTTCATTATAAACAAAAAACACTTCATCATCTCCACACACCAAACTTCTTTATGAATTCTCAACAACACCAACCGTGCAGCGAAGCGCGCCCAACCATCCTTGTAGTTTACACCAAACCCAATCAATGCTGATATGATTCTTGAGCCCCAGTGTGGGCCAAGAACAGAGTCCAGTGAATCAATATTATTTTCGCAGTTCAGATCTCATGAAACCACTTTTGCTTAAGTTGGGCTTACACCAATTGGACATAACCATGATCCAAAACCTTGGATAGTATCTCAATTAGTACTGCTTAAAATAATGACAATTTGGGGAGAACAGAGCAATAGAATTACACATCGCTCTTTATTATCTTTCCAAGACTCAGGAAGAAAGAGCATTATGAGGGAACTACACAACAAAGAATATGATAAGTGAAAGTGACAGAGCGACTAACAGAGCAAACTGCACATAGCTCAGCAGTTTCAGCGACTCAAAATGGAAAGGATAAATATATGAAATGACAATAAGAAACTTAGCACTGACTACCATACAACAAGACCAGTGTAGAGCGTCGCTTCAATATCTAATGCTTCTTCTCACTTCCCAGGAGCAACATGATCCCGTCTTGACGAACTTGAGAGGCGGCAGACCAAGAGAACGCCATGCTCTTAGGCAGATGCCTTGTCGAACTTGAGGGGCTTCACCACCTCCCAGGTGAAGTCGGCATCATCGCGGCCAAAGTGACCGTAAGCAGCGGTCTTGATGAACCTGTTTCCACCTTTCTTCAAGTCCAGGTTGATGCTGATCATCCCGGGCCTGAAGTCAAAGTTCTCCTTCACGAGCTTGAGGATCTCCCTGTCGGGGATCTTGCCGGTGCCGTAGGAGTCGACGAACACAGACAAAGGCTCAGGCACACCGATGGCGTATGAGATCTGCACAATGCAGCGGCGTGCGAGGCCGCTGGCGATGATGCTCTTGGCGGCCTGCCTGGCAATGTAGGCGCCACTGCGGTCGACCTTGGTTGGGTCCTTGCCAGAGAAGGCACCGCCGCCGTGGGCTCCCCAGCCACCATAGGTGTCGATGATGATCTTGCGGCCGGTGAGACCGGCGTCACCGTGAGGGCCGCCGATGACGAAGCGGCCAGACGGGTTCAGGTGGAAGATGGTGTTCTCATCGAGGTACTTCGCGGGGATCACCGGCTTGATGACATGCTCCTTGAGGTCCGCGGCAATCTCGTCGTTGGTGACGGTCTCGTCGTGCTGGGTGGAGATGAGGACGGTGTGCACACGAACAGGTACCATGGCACCATCCTCGTTTAGGTACTCGACAGTGACCTGGGTCTTTCCGTCAGGCCTAACCCAGGCGCAGGTGCCATTCTTGCGGACCTCGGTGAGGCGAGCTCCGAGCTTGGTGGCAAGCACGTGGCTGAGGGGCATCAGCTCAGGGGTCTCGTCGGTGGCATAGCCGAACATGATGCCCTGGTCACCGGCGCCGACCTCTTCGGGACGCTTGGTGAAGTGTCCGTGAACACCCTGGGCAATGTCAGGGGACTGCTGCTCGATGTTGACGAGCACCTTGCAACGGTCGGCGTCGAGACCAACATCATCAGAGATGAAGCCGATGTTGCGGCAGGTGTCGCGCACGATCTTCTCGTAGTCGACGGTGGCCTTAGTGGTGATCTCGCCCAAGACCATGACCATGTTGGTCTTGGTGACAGTCTCGCAGGCAACCTTGCTGTCGGCATCCTGCGCCAAGCAGGCATCCAAGACGGCGTCGGAGACCTGGTCACAGAGCTTGTCGGGATGGCCCTCATTCACAGACTCGGACGTGAAGAGGAACGTCTCGGCCGCCATTCCTTTAGTGCTAGCGGTGCCCTGCAAATAGAAGAAATTCCGACAATTAGAATGAAACTCCAACGAGAAATTACCCCGTGTATTTTTCCATTAGTCAGAAAAGGCGACTAAAATCACGGTACTGTCCCAAGTACAGAGAATATAGACGCTCTGATGACCAATATACAGCAGCACACGCCTCACAGCCTGGAAATAAGCCAGAGCAGCAAAAAGCACCCCAAAACAAGAAAAATAACAAATATGTCCCGGAGGGGGTTGATTGGTCAACCATCCTGCATCTGCCGCCGTCTAAGCCGCCATCGGAGGAAGGAGCGGCGAGAGCTTCGGGCCGAAGACCCGCCGCCCGCGGGCGGCGGGACACATCTCACTGTGGCACATCGTCTGGGGGCCACCCCCTGCCCAACGAGCCTCAGATCCGAAGTCCCCGGTCGACCACGTCGAGGAGAAACACCGGAGCCGCCTGCCGACGACTAATCAACCCTGCGCCAGAACAGAAGCCGCCACCGCCGTCTCCATCAGAAGCAGCACCAGCCGGCGACTCCCCGTACACATCCACCCGGCCACACAGGAACCCAAGAGCCAACAGCCGCCGTGAGGACCACGCAGCCGGAGGAACAAAAATCCATAGCGAAGTCGAGTACGCCCGGATCCGGATACACCAAGCTCGCCGCTCCGACGAGGAGCCGCGGCACACTTGTTGGACGTAGCGCCGCCGGCTTGACAGCGCGACCCACACACCTACTCCTACTCTCTACACACCGGCGCAGAGGACCCGGGGTTCCTCCCCCCTCCCACCGTCGCCGGAGCGACAAGCGGGGGAGAGATGATCCGGGGCCTCGCCGTCGGCGAACGAGGAAGACGGGGTCACCCCCTTTCGCCTCTCTTGGGGACTGTCGCCGATGACAGACTAATATTCTCCATGTTCAGGACGTGCTACTGCCAACTCATAACGAACTAGCCATGTTCTTCGCATCACGAGAAATCTAGTACTAGTAATTACGCCACCCACGTATGATGAAGAAAAACGATGGATTAAACATGGAAGATCGAAACATGAACAGGGCGTGGGGCAGGGAGGCCAACCTTGCGCTGCTTCTACTGCTCGATCGGGAGGCCGAGGAACCGAAGGAGGGAGGGAAGAGGCGGAATGTATGCACGGCGTTGTACCAAGATCCCGGCTGCGCCTTATATAGCGGCGGAGGCCGGTGCGAGGTCGTGCGTGTGGCTGGTGGGAGCGTCGGACTGCACAACCTGTGCTGTGGTCGTTGGTGAAGCACTTCACCTCACCAACCCCATTATTTGGCGGTGGGTCAGATCACCTACCACCCGGTTTATTTTCTTTCCACTTGACTAAGTTTTTTTCTTTTTTTTTTCTTTGAGGGGTCTCCACTTGCCGAAGTGAGCTGCGTAATAATCTCCACTTGCTTAAGTGAGCTGCATAATAATCTACACACCATGCGGTAGGCGTGGTGGTCAATTTCACGTTGCTTTGACGGAGGCATGGATAGCGCAGCCCATGGAATACGATCGGATAGTGCGTTTGGTTGCAGCGGTGGGCAGAGCCGCACAGATGGCCTGAGTCAAAGAAAAAAAAAATAAGCTTTGATTATTAGGGCATTGTCAACAGCGGACAAATTTGACAATTTTGACCTCGAGACGAAATCATATCACAGAATGAACTGCCCGTGAAACTATTTCACACGGCTGACCTTTTTGTGTGGCGCTGCACCGTAGCCTGCGCCCTACGGTGCAGCGCCTAGCGCTTGGGCGTTGCACGTCAGTCCACCGTGGCAACCCCTGTGCCCGCACCCATCAGTGCAACGCCTCCGAGCTAGACGCCACACATGTAATGTGCAGCGCCTCCGAGTTAGGCGCCACACATGTAATGTGCCGCGCCTAGCGCTCGGGCGCTGCACTGTGACTTATCCAGCCGCGGCGGCCCTCTCCTCCCCGACCCACCCCATTGCACCACCGATTACAGAAACAGAAGAAGCCGCGGCGGCGGCCCTATCCTCTCCCCCTCTCAATCACCTCTCCCAAAATCTTCAGATCTGACGATTTGGTCTGTGGATTCCTTCACCAACCCATCCTAGAAGGTACTCTCCTCTGATCCCCTTCTTTCTATCCATATAATGTATGCTACTCCCTCTGTAAACTAATATAAGAGTGTTTAGATCACTATTTTAGTATTCTAAACGCTCTTATATTAGTTTACGGATGGAGTATTTTGAAGATTTCGGGGAACCCTTGTTTGCTTGATTAGATTAGAGTGTTGCATGTATTAGATACCTAATTTTGCAACCCTAGTTGAGTTGATATTATTGAAAAGATATATGGTTTGGATACATAGGTTGACATGTTATTTCTATGGAAAAGATATTTGTATTGAATCTTGCATGAAGTAGACCTAGTTTAGTTTATTTGTGTTGAAATTATATTCGTATTGACAAGAATGCTTTGAATACATATGCTTTGAATTTTGCATATAGTAGGCGTACTTTAGTTTATTTGTATTCAAAAGATAATCGTGTTGACATGAAAACTTTGTTTCAAATTGTTAGGATGGTTTGGCTTCTCGATGATTACTGGGACAAACAACACCGGTCGTACACTATGTCGGTGGAGCAGCGGGTAATAATGAAAGTGGCCGGTGCTATGAATTTCGTGTTTATTTCAAACACAAATGCCCCATATGTAATTTTATGATTTGTTTGTTTGTAGGAGCTTGCACCTCTGAAGCTTCGGTCTCACGGGGTCAATCTTGGGGGATGCGCTATGATGAGCGATACACACCGTATGTAAGGGAGACAAGACTTCTCCCTTCCATTCAATTGGTCAGCCAGTCGACGCCACCCCACAATGCTGCAGCAATCACCGCACTTATTGATCGTTGGAGGCCGGAGACACACAATTTCCATCTTCGGACCGGGGAGATGACCGTGACGCTCTAGGATATTGCTATGATCACCGGTCTTCCTATCAAGGGGAATCCTCTATGTATGAACACCGATTCTGATGGGTGGCGTGCGCAGATGCATGCCCTTATCGGTATGGTTCCTCTGGAGCCTCGGGAACCAGAAGTAGAAGACAAGAAGAAGGAAAGAGTCACGGCCGGTGCTTCTTTTGGCTGAATTGCATGGAACTTTGGTACTTGCCCCGAGGAAGCAAATGAGGATGAGGTCAAGACATATGCTTGTGTCTACATGTGGTATGTTATATCCAGGACTATGTTTGCTGATGGCATAGGCAAGAATGCTCCATGGATGTGGCTGAAGGCGTTGACCGTCTTCGATAGCAAATGGAGTTGGGGTTCGGCGACACTGGCTTACTTGTATAGACAGGTATGAAGTTGTTTCTTTTTCACTTCATTGCTACATTATCAATGCGATCTTGCTGTTAATTCAACCATGTTCTTTTTTATGTGCAGTTGGACGAAGCCTGTTGTAGGCCATCTGGAGGTATTGGTGGTTGTATGCTCGCACTTTCCATATGGAGCTGGGAGCGTTTGCCGGTTGGACGACCGAAGACCGTGAAGTACGAGGATTGGGACGGCAAAGACGACCCAACTACGGCTCCCCACTTGGGCTTATAAGTGGGGATGTGTTAAATGAGACAAAGGATGATCCCTCGGTCATGTACAAGTTGTACAAGAGCGAGCTGGGCGCGATCACGCCAAAGCAGGTGACTCGACATTGCATAAGTGATTGTCATGCTTCTATCATAACTCGATATCAATTTTGCATTATATCCCATTTTGCAGGTGCAATGGGAGCCGCATGGAAAAGGAGAGAGTTTTGGTAACCCTATAGCGTTCAGGCTTAATCCGATGTGCACTAGGGATAGGGATCTCTGGCATATACGATGCCCACTCATATGCAACTGGGCGGTTGAGCTTCACCTACCACATCGGGTGTTCCGCTAGTTTGGTTTGTTCCAGCCACACCCGTCGGAGTGGGAGGACACAGACAAGTTGCTACACGTGTAAGATATAATTAACCTTGAGCACTTAGCAGCTTCTCGGCGGTTTCGATGGTGCTAATATTCTTTTTCTAACTTGCAGGTTGGATAGGAAAAGGCAGCGGAAGATCCAAGATTGGGCCAAGCATCACAGGAAGTATGTCGTGCAGTTCACGCTTCGTGTGGAGCAAGCTAAGGCGGGAAAACGAGCCCAACTTCGTGAGCACTGCCCGATCGCGTTCAACAACTATCTCACATGGTTTCTTGCAAGTACCAGTGTGGAGGTATGCAAGCCGGCATATTCCGAGGAGATTTTGGAAGATCCCACCGTATTCAATGAGCTAACCCAACACAAGTACAATGCATTAGTCAGGAAAGGCAACTCAGTCCCCTCAGCTCCAATGATGAACTTTGTGGTATTTGCCCTTTTTCTTTTCCATTCGCACTACTCACATCTTCGGTTGCCTAACATGTTAATGCCGTTTCTGTTCATAGCGTGCCTAGATCAAGAAAGCAGCTGATGAGACCGAGACTATTCTGGGAACAACCCCGGTTGGGAAAAGAGATGGGGAAGGTGCACTTCGAGCATTCATTAAGGTTCACATCTCCTTCAAACTAGCACTTAACATGTGTTTTTACGTTCGATGTCTCATTCATTTGTACATGTTGCAGCGCCAAGGCCAAAGGTTAAGGCGGCTATCAAACCTTTTCAGCTGTCGTGACCCCGAGTATGTATCACCAGAACAGTCTAGGTCGGCGACACCATCAGATCCCACTTCTGGCCATGCTGATCCTTTGGAGGATGAGGATGTGGGTGTGGTCACCCAAGAGGTATGTCATGAGCATATATTCAATTGTTGATGCATTGCTAACTATATCCTCACACAGGGTCTTTCCATATCTTTTGTTTTTTTGTAATAGGTTGCTGATGATATGACCTTGGGGACCTACCAAGTTCGGTCTGCATACCAGTTAAAGCCTAGGAAGGGAATCAATAAATACACACCTGAAGACTTCACCCAAAGAGGCAAAAGGATGGTCGGCACCTCGGGATGGCGGCTTTGGATGACTATGTGGATGACGATGTGGATGACGTGGAGGAACCGGAGCCGGAGCGGGTTGCTCTTTCTAGGAAGGCAAAGAAGATAGCCAACAGGAGGGGGAGGAGCCAAAAAGCGCTCAAGGAACTAGTCGTCGTCTTTGTCCCCATGATGAACAAACACACATATTATTCCCATCCCTATAAGCATTCAAACAACACAACGTAACATTGCTTCCATGAGTAGTAATCCAAGGATTAACACGGAATGCAAACCCTAAAATATATATGAAACAACAACCCTAACCCTAACCATAACCCTAGCCCTAAACCTAACCCTAGCACCAACATAAGAACACCCATAAGAATAACCCTAACATACTAACAAGCCTAGTCATAGGAAATTGGCAAACAAACATCTCACATCTCCATGCAAATCTCTAGATCCAAACAAAACTAGGGTTTCCCCAAACTAGCAACAAATGAGCAATTTGATAACATTACTTGGATCAAAACAAGGGGATCGGAGAAGATTACCTTGGGGAGGGTTTGACTTCGAAATCCATGGACAAATTCTTCAAATTTGCAAGATTTGGGAGAGGATTTGAGAGGGGGAGAGAGGGGGAGAGGGGGAAAGCTCGGGTTGGGTGTGTGGAGGTGGGGGAGTGGGGGGAAAGCTCGGGTTGGCGTGTGTGGGGGTGGGGGAGTGGGGGAGGGGGAGCCAGCCAAGCGGCTGGATAAGTCACAGTGTAGCGCCCGAGCCCTAGGCGCTGCAAATTACATGTGTGGCGCCTAGCTCGGAGGCGCTGCAGTGGTGGGTGCGGGCCCAGGGGTTGCCACGGTGGACTGACATGCAACGCCCAAGCGCTAGGCGCTGCACCGTAGGGTCAGGCGCCACACAAAAAGGTCAGCCGCGTGAAATAGTTTCACGGGTAGTTCATTCTGTGATTTGATTTCGTCCCGAGGTCAAAATTGTCAAATTTGCCCCAACACCGACCTGCAAACTTTCCCTGCATCCGTGCACGGACACAGAAGGCGGCCATCGAACAATAGCCGTATATATTCCAACTACTCTTTGAATCAACTAGACGAAATACATGTAAACGCAGCGGATTTGATACAAACTGGATGAAAACACTTTCAATTTAGACATATTTTAACTAAAAAGGTAAAACTATGTGCACATACGGTCGCGCGAAGATTCATTCTCACGACACAAATACACTACACTACTCTATGGCCGGCCGCAGTGGTTCCCTTTGTCTTCTCCATGTCCGGAAGCCCGCTCATCGGACTGCCGAAAGCCTCGGAGGTATATTCTTCCTCCGTAACTTCTCTATGTCTGGTTGCGCCGCTCATCGGAGTGGCAAAGGGGGTGCTTCAGCCGGAGGGGAAGGGGGACGATTCAGTCGGAGGGGAAGGGTGCCTACTCCAATTCTGTGAAGCCGAGGCGAGGGTCGATGATGGTTTGCGCTGAACCGGGCAAGTCACCGACTGTGCACTCCGGCGACTGATGTGGCTAGAATGCGTCGGTATTTTCCCAAAGATGAAGGGATGATGCAGCACAACTATGATAAATATTTCCCTCGGTTATGAAACCAAGGTTAGCTATCCAGTAGGAGAACCAAGCAACACTATGTAAACGGTACCCGCACACAAAGAACAAATACTTGCAACCCAACGCGAAAGAGAGGTTGTTAATCCCTCTACGGTAAAAAGATAGATTAAATTGTATGAGATTGGGTAAATAGATTTTGCAAATACACACAGAAAATAAGAAAAGGAAAAAGTGCAGCAAGGTATTTTTGGGTTTTTGAAATAATAGATCTGAAAACAATATGATAAAAGATAGACCCGGGGCCATGGATTTCACTAGTGGCTTCTCTCGGGAAAATAGCACACAGTGGGTAAACAAATTACCATTGGGCAATTTATAGAAGAGCAAATAATTATGACGATATCCAAGGCAATGATCATGTATATAGGCATCACATCCAAGATTAGTAGACCGACTCCTGCCTGCATCTACTACTATTACTCCACACATCGACCGCTATCCAGCATGCGTCTAATGTATTAAGTTCATGGAGAACAGAGTAATGCAATAAGAATGATGACATGATGTAGACAAGATCTATTCATGTAGGAATAGACCCCCTCTTTTTATCCTTAATAGCAACAATATATACGTGCCCCGATACCCCTTCTGTCACTGGGTGAGGACACTGTAAGATCAAACCCATCACAAAGCACCTCTTCGCATTGCAAGAAAAATCAATCTAGTTGGCCTAACTAAACCAAAAATTCAGAGAAGAATACGAGGGCTATAACAATCATGCATATAAGAGATCAAAGAAAACTCAAATAATATTCATGTATAGATCTGATATAAACTCGCACTTCATCGGATCCCAACAAACACACCGCGAAAAGTCATTACATCAAATAGATCTCCAAGAACATCGAGGAGAACATTGTATTGATAATCAAAAAGAGAGAAGAAGCCATCACTACTGCCTAAGGACCCTTAGGTCTATGGTGAACTACTCACGCATCATCGGAGGAGCACCAATGAGGATGATGAACCCCTCCGTGATCGTGTTCCCCTCCGGCAGGGTGCCAGAAAGGGCCTCTAGACTGGATCTCATGGTTCTGGAACTTGCGGCGGCTGGAATTGTGTTTCGATCACTCCCCCAGGGTTTCTGAAATATTTGGGGTATTTATAGAGCTGAGAGGTGGTGGAGGAGACCTTTGTAGACCCCACCACACATCAGGGCGCGCCAGGGGCCTCTAGCGCGCCTTGATGGGTGGTGGGCCCCATGGGTCTGCCTCGGGTGCTTCCTTGGCTCCCAAGTTGTCTTCTGGTCCAAAAAGTTTCGCTGTATTTGGACTCCGTTTGATATGGATATTCCACGAAGTAAAAAACTAGCAAAAAACAGCAACTGGCACTTGGCACTATGTCAATAGGTTAGTCCCAAAAAATGACATAAAGTTGCTATAAAATGAAGCTAAAACATCCAATAATGATAATATAATAGTATGGAACAATAAAAAATTATAGATACGTAGGAGACGTATCGGCGACGCATCGGTGGTGGCCTTCCTGGGACCCAAGCAATGGTGGTCTCCTGTGTTCTACTTTCACTCGATGTTGGCGGCAGTTACATGCGCGAATATGCTGGCCATTGACTCGTCGATCTCCATGTTTTCTCCATCGATCGGGCGCGGTCTTTGCAATGTTGACGGCGGATGGCACGGTGGCTGGCCTCGTCCATGGCTGCCATGATGCCCGTTTCGCCGTGCTCGCCCGCATGCCTACCTGGAGTAACTCGCCACTCCTCTGTGAGCTGGCTTGGACGGCGAGTTGCTAAAGCATGTGCTGGCTTGGAGTGGCAACTTTCTCCGTCGGGCTAGGCGAGGGAGGTGGAGCAGCGAGCTGCCTAGCTCGTATCCGGCGGGCTTGACGGTCCACCAAGACTGTTTTTATGTCGGAGAGATGCTCTTCCTGCTCGTCGGATGTCATCGAAAAGGTGGAGGGAATTGTGGACGGAGGAGATGGCGAGAGGCGGGGTGGTGCAATTCTTGCCTGGCGCCTGGCCCCCTTTAAATAGTCGGTTGACGGGAGGAGCTTACCCGGCGTTATGGTTAATGCTGGCCCACTCGTGAACGGGCGTGTTGCAGGAGTAGATTTGTTGGCGCAAGCGCGAGTTTAGTGGAGACATTTAGATTTGGCGAGGAGGCGTGTTCAGCCAGATGTGCAACAGGCAGCGCCCTCGGCCAGCGCGCTGCTTCATTGGTGGAGCCAGTGAGAGGTCACGTCCGCTCTGGGTTGACTTCAATGTGGAGCAGCTGCTCTATGTTAGGATGAGTGCAGGGAGTTGGGTCGGGCGAGAACATGAACGGGCGAGGGATGAGGGTTTTGGGTGGACCAGGGTGGTCAAAAGCGGGCATGGGTGCTGTCCGAAGACCCATAAAACCCCCTCCACGTTTGTCTCCAGTTTGCAGGAGAAAGTGCGCCCGACCACCCTGCGGACTGATGCATGACCGCGTTGAATGGCACAACACGTCCTAAAGCACTTGAATGATCTCGCTTGTAGGAAGTTTGTGGGTTGGCAGCGTTGGAGATTCCCTAAAGAACTTGAATGATCTCACAAAAAAATTAAGCACTTGAATGCTTCCAGTAAAAAATACAAGAATGTAAGGGCATCTCCAATGCTGACCCGTAAATTGCTCTGGTATATGTCTGTTTTTATGTTCGGACATGGTCTGCAGACATGATGCGGGTGGGAGCCATCAAATATTAATCAGAAAGTATTCGGTTGGGAGGAGAAAAAGTAGGTAGGGATCATGCATGTGGTGGGATATTTGTGCTTTAGTGTCCAGTTGAGAGGAGAGAGAGGAGATGAGGACCATGCATGTGCAGTTGGAAGGAAAGAGAGAAGAGAGGGACTATGCATGTGATTGGTCAAGTGGATGTCCGGACTTCGGCAAAGCCCCAACCCCACGTTCGTTTGTATACTGAAATCCATACGCTTGGACTGCTAAACGGACATGTATAGGTCCTCGTTGGATGGCAAAAGTGGTCCGGACATACAATGGAGTTTTGAGGGTCCATGATAACCCATAAGTATAGGGGACCTCAATAGTTTTCGAGGGTAGAGTATTCAACCCAAATTTATTGATTCGACACAAGGCGGGTCGAAGAATATCTGCAAGTATTAGCAGTTGCTACTTCTTGAGCTTGTGTTGGTTTTTCCCTTGAAGAGGAAAGGGTGATGCAGCAAAGTAGAGATAAGTATTTCCCTAAGTTAGAGAACAAAAGTATCAATCCAGTAGGAGACAACGCACAAATCACCAATACCTTCACAAACAATCAAACAACTTGCACCCAACGCGATAAAGGGGGTTGTCAATCCCTTCGCGGTTACTTGCAAAAGTGATATCTAATAGAGATAGATGAAACTAAAAAATGATAAAGTAAAATATTTTTGGGTTTTTTGGTTTATAGATCGGAAAGTAAAAGATTGCAAAATAGTATATCGGAAACTAATAAGATGTAAAATAGTAGATTGGAAACTTATATGATGGAAAATAGACCCAGGGGCCATAGGTTTCACTAGAGGCTTCTCTCATGATAGCAAATAATACGGTGGGTGAACAAATTACTGTCAAGCAATTGATATAAAAGCGCAAAGTTATGATGGCATCTAAGGCAATGATTATGAAATATAGGCATCACGTCCGTGTCAAGTAGACCGAAATGATTCTGCGTGTACTACTATTACTCCACACATCGACCGACTCCTGCTTGCTGAAGGAAATATGCCCTAGAGGCAATAATAAAGTTATTATTTATTTCCTTATATCATGATAAATGTTTATTATTCATGCTAGAATTGTATTAACTGAAACTTAGTACATGTGTGAATACATAGACAAACAGAGTGTCACTAGTATGCCCTACTACTTGACTAGCTCGTTGAATCAAAGATGGTTAGTTTCCTAGCCATAGAACTGAGTTGTCATTTGATTAATGGGATCACATCATTAGAGAATGATGTGATTGACTTGAGCCAATTCTGCTAGCTTAGCATTTGATCGTTTAGTATTATTGCTATTGCTTTCTTCATGACTTATACATGTTCTGATGACTATGAGATTATGCAACTCCCGAATTACCGAGGAACACTTTGTGTGCTACCAAAACGTCACAACGTAACTGGGTGATTATAAAGGTGCCTACATAGGTGACTTCCGATGGTACTTGTTGAGTTGGCATAGATCAAGATTAGGATTTGTCACTCCGATTTGTCGGAGAGGTATCTCTGGGGCCCTCTGGTAATGCACATCACTATAAGCCTTGCAAGCATTGTAACTAATGAGTTAGTTGCGGGATGATGTATTACGGAACGAGTAAAGAGACTTGCCAGTAACAGATTGAACTAGGTATTGAGATACCGACGATCGAATCTCGCGGTAAGTAACTTACCGATGACAAAGGAACAACGTATATTGTTATGCGGTTTGACCGATATAGATCTTCATAGAATATGTGGGAACCAATATGAGCATCCAGGTTCCGCTGTTGGTTTTGACCTGAGAGGTGTCTCGGTCATGTCTACATAGTTCTCGAACCCGTAGGGTCCGCACGCTTAACGTTCGATGACGATTTTATTATATGAGTTATGTGATTTGGTGACCGAATGTTGCTCGGAGTCCTGGATGAGATCATGGACATGACGAGGAGTCTCGAAATGTTTCAGAGGTAAAGATTCATATATAGGACGATGATATTCAGACACCGGAAGTGTTCTGGGGGTACCGGGTACAGATCGGGTCATCGGAAGGGGTTCCAGGCATCCCCCCGGCAACTACATGGGCCTAATGGGCGAAGAAGGGGACAAACCAGCCCCTAGGGTGCTGGTGCGCCCCATGTAGGCTGAAATAAGGGGGAAGGAAAGAGGAGAAGATGGAAACGAAGGGGAGGGATTCGGCCTCCCCCTTCCTTCTCTCCTCCCTCCTCCTTTCTTCCCCCTCCAGATGAATATGGAAGGGGAGGGCGAACTAGGAGGCGCCCAATGATGTCTACTACACAACCTTTTTCTTGTAGACGTTGTTGGGCCTCCAAGTGCAGAGGTTTGTAGGATAGTAGCAAATTTCTCTCAAGTGGATGACCTAAGGTTTATCAATCCGTGGGACGCGTAGGATTAAGATGGTCTCTCTCAAACAACCCCGCAACCAAATAACAAAGAGTATCTTGTGTCCCCAACACACCCAATACAATGGTAAATTGTATAGGTGCACTAGTTCGGCGAAGAGATGGTGATACAAATGCAATATGGATGGTAGATATAGGTTTTTGTAATCTGAAAATATAAAAACAGGAAGGTAAATAATGATAAAAGTGAGCGTAAACGATATTTCAATGTGTTGAAACAAGGCCTAGGGTTCATACTTTCACTAGTGCAAGTTCTCTCAACAAGGATAACATAATTAGATCATATAAACTATCCCTCAACATGCAACAAAGAGTCACTCCAAAGTCATGTAGCGACCGTTCTTCGGTCTAGAGGGTCGGTTGGAATCATCATCAGCGACGTTGCTGACACATAAATCGAGGGCCACGTATCCATGATCGATCGTGCTGAGGAATTTGAAGTGACATGACTCCCTCCGGCTAATCAACCGGTTTCCTTCACGTTCCATGTTTTAAAGTGTGATTATTGTGTGTGAGAACGTTGCAGAAAAACAAAAATTTTCCTACGGTTTCACCAAGATCCATCTAGGAGTTCATCTAGCAACGAGTGATTAGATGCATCTACGTACCTTGTAGATCGCGAGCGGAAGCGTTCAAAGAACGGGGATGAGGGAGTCGTACTCGACGTGATTCGAATCACCGAAGATCCTAGCACCGAACGGACGGCACCTCCGCGTTCAACACACGTACGGAACAGCCACGTCTCCTCCTTCTTGATCCAGCAAGGGGGAAGGAGAGGTTGAGGGAGATGGCTCCAGCAGCAGCACGACGGCGTGGTGGTGATGGAGCTGCAGTACTCCGGCAGGGCTTCGCCAAGCACTATGGAGGAGGAGGAGGTGTTGGAGAGGGAGAGGGAGGCACCAAAGATCAAGGTAAGAAGTCCTCCATCTCCCCACTATATATAGGAGGGCCAAGGGGGGGGGGCGCCGGCCCTAGGAGATCTAATCTCCTAGGGGGGTGCGGCCAAGGGGAGGAATCCCTCCTCCCCAAGGCACCTAGGAGGTGCCTTCCCCTCCTAGGACTCTTCCCTCCTTGAAACCCTAGGCGCATGGGCCTCTTGGGGCTGGTGCCCTTGGCCCATGTAGGCCAAGGCGCACCCCCTACAGCCCATGTGGCCCCCCGGGGACAGGTGGCCCCACCCGGTGGACCCCCGGGACCCTTCCGGTGGTCCCGGTACAATACCGGTGACCCCGAAACTTGTCCCGATGCCCGAAATAGCACTTCCTATATATAATTCTTTACCTCCGGACCATTCCGGAACTCCTCGTGACGTCCGGGATCTCATCCGGGACTCCGAACAACATTCGGGTTACTGCATATACATATCCCTACAACCCTAGCGTCACCGAACCTTAAGTGTGTAGACCCTACGGGTTCGGGAGACATGTAGACATGACCGAGACGCTCTCCGGTCAATAACCAACAGCGGGATCTGGATACCCATGTTGGCTCCCACATGCTCCTCGATGATCTCATCGGATGAACCACGATGTCGAGGATTCAAGCAACCCCGTATACAATTCCCTTTGTCAATCGGTATGTTACTTGCCCGAGATTCGATCGTCGGTATCCCAATACCTCGTTCAATCTCGTTACCGGCAAGTCACTTTACTCGTACCGTAATGCATGATCCCGTGACCAGACACTTGGTCACTTTGAGCTCATTATGATGATGCATTACCGAGTGGGCCCAGTGATACCTCTCCGTCATACGGAGTGACAAATCCCAGTCTTGATCCGTGTCAACCCAACAGACACTTTCGGAGATACCCGTAGTATACCTTTATAGTCACCCAGTTACGTTGTGACGTTTGGTACACCCAAAGCACTCCTACGGTATCCGGGAGTTACACGATCTCATGGTCTAAGGAAAAGATACTTGACATTGGAAAACTCTAGCAAACGAACTATACGATCTTGTGCTATGTTTAGGATTGGGTCTTGTCCATCACATCATTCTCCTAATGATGTGATCTCGTTATCAATGACATCCAATGTCCATAGTCAGGAAACCATGACTATCTGTTGATCAACGAGCTAGTCAACTAGAGGCTTACTAGGGACATGTTGGTGTCTATTATTCACACATGTATTACGATTTCCGGATAACACAATTATAGCATGAATAAAGACAATTATCATGAACAAGGAAATATAATAATAATGCTTTTATTATTGCCTCTAGGGCATATTTCCAACAGTCTCCCACTTGCACTAGAGTCAATAATCTAGTTACATTGTGATGAATCGAACACCCATGGAATTCTGGTGTTGATCATGTTTTGCTCTAGGGAGAGGTTTAGTCAACGGATCTGCTACATTCAGGTCCGTATGTACTTTACAAATATCTATGTCTCCATCTTGAACATTTTCACGAATGGAGTTGAAGCGACGCTTGATGTGCCTTGTCTTCTTGTGAAACCTGGGCTCCTTGGCAAGTGCAATAGCTCCAGTGTTGTCACAGAAGAGCTTGATTGGCCCCGACGCATTGGGTATGACTCCTAGGTCGGTGATGAACTCCTTCACCCAAATTGCTTCATGTGCTGCCTCCGAGGCTGCCATGTACTCCGCTTCACATGTAGATCCCGCCACGACGCTCTGCTTGCAACTGCACCAGCTTACTGCCCCACCATTCAAAATATACACGTATCCGGTTTGTGACTTAGAGTCATCCAGATCTGTGTCGAAGCTAGCGTCGACGTAACCCTTTACGACGAGCTCTTCGTCACCTCCATAAACGAGAAACATTTCCTTAGTCCTTTTCAGGTACTTCAGGATATTCTTGACCGCTGTCCAGTGTTCCTTGCCGGGATTACTTTGGTACCTTCCTACCAAACTTACGGCAAGGTTTACATCAGGTCTGGTACACAGCATGGCATACATAATAGAACCTATGGCTGAGGCATAGGGGATGACACTCATCTCTTCTATATCTTCTGCCGTGGTCGGACATTGAGCTGAGCTCAATTTCACACCTTGTAACACAGGCAAGAACCCCTTCTTAGACTGATCCATATTGAACTTCTTCAATATCTTATCAAGGTATGTGCTTTGTGAAAGACCTATGAGGCGTCTTGATCTATCTCTGTAGATCTTGATGCCTAATATATAAGCAGCTTCTCCAAGGTCCTTCATTGAAAAACTCTTATTCAAGTAGGCCTTAATGCTGTCCAAGAGTTCTATATCATTTCCCATCAAAAGTATGTCATCTACATATAATATGAGAAATGCTACAGAGCTCCCACTCACTTTCTTGTAAACGCAGGCTTCTCCATAAGTCTGTGTAAACCCAAACGCTTTGATCATCTCATCAAAGCGAATGTTCCAACTCCGAGATGCTTGCACCAGCCCATAAATCGAGCGTTGGAGCTTGCACACCTTGTCAGCATTCTTAGGATCGACAAAACCTTCCGGCTGCATCATATACAATTCTTCCTTAAGGAAACCATTAAGGAATGCCGTTTTGACGTCCATTTGCCATATTTCATAATCATAAATGCGGCAATTGCTAACATGATTCGGACGGACTTCAGCTTCGCTACCGGTGAGAAAGTCTCATCGTAGTCAACCCCTTGAACTTGTCGATAACCCTTAGCGACAAGCCGAGCTTTATAGATGGTCACATTACCATCCGCGTCTGTCTTCTTCTTAAAGATCCATTTATTTTCTATGGCTCGCCGCTCAACGGGCAAGTCAGTCAAAGTCCATACTTCGTTTTCATACATGGATCCTATCTCGGATTTCATGGCTTCTAGCCATTTGTCGGAATCCGGGCCCGCCATCGCTTCTTCATAGTTCGAAGGTTCACCGTTGTCTAACAACATGATTTCCAAGACAGGGTTGCCGTACCACTCTGGTGCGGAACGTGTCCTTGTGGACCTTCGAATTTCAGTAGGAGCTTGATCAGAAGTATCTTGATCATCATCATTAACTTCCTCTCTAGTCGGTGCAGGCACCTCAGGAACATTTTCTTGAGTTGCGCCATTTTCCGGTTCAAGAGGTAATACTTCATCAAGTTCTACTTTCCTCCCACTTACTTCTTTCGAGAGAAACTCTTTCTCTAGAAAGGATCCATTCTTGGCAACAAAGATCTTGCCTTCGGATCTGAGGTAGAAGGTATACCCAATAGTTTCTTTAGGGTATCCTATGAAGACGCATTTTTCCGACTTGGGTTCGAGCTTTTCAGGTTGAAGTTTCTTGACATAAGCATCGCATCCCCAAACTTTTAGAAACGACAGCTTAGGTTTCTTCCCAAACCATAATTCATACGGTGTCGTCTCAACGGATTTCGACGGAGCCCTATTTAAAGTGAATGCGGCAGTCTCTAAAGCATAGCCCCAAAAAGATAGCGGTAAATCGGCAAGAGACATCATAGATCGCACCATATCTAATAGAGTGCGATTACGACGTTCGGACACACCATTACGCTGAGGTGTTCCAGGCGGCGTGAGTTGTGAAACTATTCCACATTTTCTTAAGTGTGTGCCAAACTCGTGACTCAAGTATTCTCCTCCACGATCTGATCGTAGGAACTTGATTTTCCTGTCACGTTGATTCTCAACCTCACTCTGAAATTCCTTGAACTTTTCAAAGGTTTCAGACTTGTGTTTCATTAAGTAGACATACCCATATCTACTCAAGTCATCAGTGAGGGTGAGAACATAACGATAGCCACCGCGAGCCTCAACACTCATTGGACCGCACACATCAGTATGTATGATTTCCAATAAGTTGGTTGCTCGCTCCATTGTTCCTGAGAACGGAGTCTTGGTCATTTTACCCATGAGGCATGGTTCGCACGTGTCAAATGATTCATAATCAAGAGACTCTAAAAGTCCATCAGCATGGAGCTTCTTCATGCGTTTGACACCTATGTGACCAAGGCGGCAGTGCCACAAGTATGTGGGACTATCATTATCAACCTTACATCTTTTGGTATTCACACTATGAACATGTGTAGCATTACGCTCGAGATTCATTAAGAATAAACCATTCACCATCGGAGCATGACCATAAAACATATCTCTCATATAAATAGAACAACCATTATTCTCGGATTTAAATGAGTAGCCATCTCGAATTAAACGAGATCCTGATACAATGTTCATGCTCAAAGCTTGGCACTAAATAACAATTATTGAGGTTTAAAACTAATCCCGTAGGTAAATGTAGAGGTAGCGTGCCGACGGCGATCACATCGACCTTGGAACCATTCCCGACGCGCATCGTCACCTCGTCCTTCGCCAGTCTCCGCTTATTCCGCAGCTCCTGCTTTGAGTTACAAATGTGAGCAACTGCACCGGTATCAAATACCCAGGAGCTACTACGAGTACTGGTAAGGTACACATCAATTACATGTATATCACATATACCTTTTGTTTTGCCGGCCTTCTTGTCCGCTAAGTATTTGGGGCAGTTCCGCTTCCAGTGACCACTTTCCTTGCAATAAAAGCACTCAGTCTCGGGCTTGGGTCCATTCTTTGGCTTCTTCCCGGCAGCTTGCTTGCCGGGCGCGGCAACTCCCTTGCCGTCCTTCTTGAAGTTCTTCTTACCCTTGCCTTCTTGAACTTAGTGGTTTTATTCACCATCAACACTTGATGTTCCTTCTTGACTTCTACCTCTGCTGATTTCAGCATAGCAAATACTTCAGGAATGGTCTTTTCCATCCCCTGCATATTGAAGTTCATCACAAAGCTCTTGTAGCTCGGTGGAAGCGACTGAAGGATTCTGTCAATGACCGCGTCATCCGGGAGATTAACTCCCAGCTGAGTCAAGCGGTTATGTAACCCAGACATAGTGAGTATGTGCTCACTGACAGAACTATTTTCCTCCATCTTACAGCTGAAGAATTTGTCGGAGACTTCATATCTCTCGACCCGGGCATGAGCTTGGAAAAACCATTTTCAGCTCTTCGAACATCTCATATGCTCCATGTCTCTCAAAACGCTTTTGGAGCCCCGGCTCTAAGCTGTAAAGCATGCCGCACTGAACGAGGGAGTAGTCATCGGTACGTGCCTGCCAAGCGTTCATAACGTCTTGTTCTGCAGGGAGAACAGGTGCGTCACCTAGCGGTGCTTGTAGGACATAATCTTTCTTGGCAGCTATGAGGATGATCCTCAGGTTCCGGACCCAGTCCGTGTAGTTGCTGCCATCGTCTTTCAGCTTGGTTTTCTCTAGGAACGCGTTGAAGTTGAGGACTACGTTGGCCATTTGATCTACAAGACATATTGTAAATATTTTAGACTAAGTTCATGATAATTAAGTTCATCTAATCAAATTATTCAATGAACTCCCACTTAGATAGACATCCCTCCTGTCATCTAAGTATAACATGATCCGAGTTAACTAGGCCGTGTCCGATCATCACGTGAGACGGACTAGTCAACGTCGGTGAACATCTTCATGTTGATCGTATCTTCTATACGACTCATGCTCGACCTTTCGGTCTTCTGTGTTCCGAGGCCATGTCTGTACACATGCTAGGCTCGTCAAGTCAACCTAAGTGTTTTGCATGTGTAAATCTGTCTTACACCCGTTGTATGTGAACGTTAGAATCTATCACACCCGATCATCACGTGGTGCTTCGAAACAACGAACTGTCGCAACGGTGCACAGTTAGGGGGAACACTTTCTTGAAATTATTATGAGGGATCATCTTATTTACTACCGTCGTTCTAAGCAAACAAGATGCAAAAACATGATAAACATCACATGCAATCAAATAATAATAGTGACATGATATGGCCAATATCACATAGCTCCTTTGATCTCCATCTTGGGGCTCCATGATCATCTTGTCACCGGCATGACACCATGATCTCCATCATCATGATCTCCATCATTGTGTCTCCATGAAGTTGCTCGCCAACTATTACTTCTACTACTATGGCTAACGCGTTTAGCAATAAAGTAAAGTAATTTACATGGCGTTTCTCAATGACACGCAGGTCATACAAAAATAAAGACAACTCCTATGGCTCCTGCCGGTTGTCATACTCATCGACATGCAAGTCGTGATTCCTATTACAATAGCATGAACATCTCATACATCACATATAGATCATTCATCATTCATCACAACTTTGGCCATATCATATCACAAAGCACTTGCTGCAAAAACAAGTTAGACGTCCTCTAATTGTTGTTGCAAGTTTTACGTGGCTGAAGTAGGGTTCTAGCAAGAACGTTTTCTTACCTACGTGAAAGCCACAACGTGATTTGTCAACTTCTATTTACCCTTCATAAGGACCCTTTTCATCGAATCCGCTCCAACTAAAGTAGGAGAGACAGACACCCGCCAGCCACCTTATGCAACTTGTGCATGTTAGTCGGTGGAACCGGTCTCACGTAAGCGTACGTGTAAGGTTGGTCCGGGCCGCTTCATCCCACAATACCGTTGAAGCAAGATAAGACTAGTAGCGGCAAGAAAGTTGACAACATCTACGCCCACAACAAATTGTGTTCTACTCGCGCAAGAAGAACTACGCATAGACCTAGCTCATGATGCCACTGTTGGGGAACGTTGCAGAAAACAAAAAATTTCCTACGGTTTCACCAAGATCCATCTAGGAGTTCATCTAGCAACGAGTGATTAGATGCATCTACGTACCTTGTAGATCGCGAGCGGAAGCGTTCAAAGAACGGGGATGAGGGAGTCGTACTCGACGTGATTCGAATCACCGAAGATCCTAGCACCGAACGGACGGCACCTCCGCGTTCAACACACGTACGGAACAGCCACGTCTCCTCCTTCTTGATCCAGCAAGGGGGAAGGAGAGGTTGAGGGAGATGGCTCCAGCAGCAGCACGACGGCGTGGTGGTGATGGAGCTGCAGTACTCCGGCAGGGCTTCGCCAAGCACTATGGAGGAGGAGGAGGTGTTGGAGAGGGAGAGGGAGGCACCAAAGACAAGGTAAGAAGTCCTCCATCTCCCCCACTATATATAGGAGGGCCAAGGGGGGGGCGCCGGCCCTAGGAGATCTAATCTCCTAGGGGGGTGCGGCCAAGGGGAGGAATCCCTCCTCCCCAAGGCACCTAGGAGGTGCCTTCCCCTCCTAGGACTCTTCCCTCCTTGAAACCCTAGGCGCATGGGCCTCTTGGGGCTGGTGCCCTTGGCCCATGTAGGCCAAGGCGCACCCCCTACAGCCCATGTGGCCCCCCGGGACAGGTGGCCCCACCCGGTGGACCCCCGGGACCCTTCCGGTGGTCCCGGTACAATACCGGTGACCCCGAAACTTGTCCCGATGCCCGAAATAGCACTTCCTATATATAATTCTTTACCTCCGGACCATTCCGGAACTCCTCGTGACGTCCGGGATCTCATCCGGGACTCCGAACAACATTCGGGTTACTGCATATACATATCCCTACAACCCTAGCGTCACCGAACCTTAAGTGTGTAGACCCTACGGGTTCGGGAGACATGTAGACATGACCGAGATCGCTCTCCGGTCAATAACCAACAGCGGGATCTGGATACCCATGTTGGCTCCCACATGCTCCTCGATGATCTCATCGGATGAACCACGATGTCGAGGATTCAAGCAACCCCGTATACAATTCCCTTTGTCAATCGGTATGTTACTTGCCCGAGATTCGATCGTCGGTATCCCAATACCTCGTTCAATCTCGTTACCGGCAAGTCACTTTACTCGTACCGTAATGCATGATCCCGTGACCAGACACTTGGTCACTTTGAGCTCATTATGATGATGCATTACCGAGTGGGCCCAGTGATACCTCTCCGTCATACGGAGTGACAAATCCCAGTCTTGATCCGTGTCAACCCAACAGACACTTTCGGAGATACCCGTAGTATACCTTTATAGTCACCCAGTTACGTTGTGACGTTTGGCACACCCAAAGCACTCCTACGGTATCCGGGAGTTACACGATCTCATGGTCTAAGGAAAAGATACTTGACATTGGAAAACTCTAGCAAACGAACTATACGATCTTGTGCTATGTTTAGGATTGGGTCTTGTCCATCACATCATTCTCCTAATGATGTGATCTCGTTATCAATGACATCCAATGTCCATAGTCAGGAAACCATGACTATCTGTTGATCAACGAGCTAGTCAACTAGAGGCTTACTAGGGACATGTTGGTGTCTATTATTCACACATGTATTACGATTTCCGGATAACACAATTATAGCATGAATAAAGACAATTATCATGAACAAGGAAATATAATAATAATGCTTTTATTATTGCCTCTAGGGCATATTTCCAACAAAAAACTCCTTAATCATCGTCTGAAAAGTCTGCAACATTAACGTTGCAGCCTGAAACGGGTCAGCACATGGAATATGCTGGCAAAGTAACACATAGAGAGTAATGGAATGAAACAAGCTATACTATATGCATATTTGGCTGGTGGAAAAGCTCTATGGTTACAGTTTTGCGTAAAGCTAATTTTCCCTACTGCAAAGGAATAAATTTTATTTAACTATCATGGTAGTTGTTAAAGATTGAGAATGGTTGACACATTCTCAATCCCAATTAAGCATCATCATTAAACAAAACCCAACAAAATTAAATTAGAGTAACATGTTGAGATTCACATGATAATCCAAGCACTAGATACTCAAGATGTCCATAACCGGGGACACGGCTAACCATGATTAGTTTATACACTCTGCAGAGGTTTGCGAACTTTTCCCCACAAGACTCGATCGCCTCCGTTTGGTTTCTCGCACTACACGATGTTTAAGAAATGGATGATCGAGACACAGTCTTTCAGAAGCGCTAGCACCTTACGATGGATAGACCGTTACACCTACTTTCCCCTACATCTGCTAGTCTACCCTGTAAGAGTTCGCACAACTTAATCAACTATGCTAGAGCCCATAATAGCTTGTGGATGCACACGGAAGTTTCTAGTATGAAAAATCTCATGATCCCTTTGGGCCTGGGTGGCGGTCCATAAAGAAAAACAGGCAATCCTGGAATACCCAGGTACCTCATTCCACCCAGATGTGTGTTTAAGTTGCCACCTTAGATAAACCATTAAATTAACAAACTCACATCTCTCATGGATATCACTCACCCAATCCACGTCTACTAGCATAACATGGCATAATAGGCAAACGTAGAAGTAACTCCCAAATGTTTGATAATACAACAAGTAATATGTACTACCTCAACTACTTCCCATCCCACAATTTAATTAGATCCTAATCATGCAATGTTTGAGGATTGAGCTAATGCAATAAAACTGGGTAGTAGGAGGTATGATCAAAGTGTTACTTGCCTTGCTGATGATCCACGAAACCTAGAGATTCGAAGTAACAGGCGGCGCACTCCGGGTATTCTATCGCAGACAAACAAACAAGCATACAATAAGTATTCATCTAATGCACAGGTAAAACTCAAATAAGAGATCTAACCAGAAAGTTCAACTTAAGAACTCCGATTTGCAAAAAGAATCAAATCAAACGAAGCAACGAAAGTCAAACGGCAAAAGAAACAGGCTTCGTTTACTATTCTAGATCTAGGGAAATTTTTACAGTGGCAAAAACTTGTTTAAGTTGGTTAAACGGATAGAGAGTTTCGAGATGAAACTCCAGGTGCTTGAATCGCCTGATTCCGATAAATGAGCGAAAAGTTATACTAAAACGAAAGTCGGATCAGGAATCGCGATCAGAAAAATCGGGGATTTAATCCGAGAAAAGAAAAATGACGAATGTTCGCTAGAACAAACGGACGAACGCTCGCTATTTAAATAAATCGGAAAAACCGATCTATTTAAAAAAACCGAAACTAAAAAAACGAACAAAACCGTTGGAAAAACCGAACGGTTTTTCGAAAAAAAACGGCGTCTAAAAAAAACTACCCCGCAAACTCCGGCGACAGATCCGGCGGCGGCGGCGGGGCTCCGGCGGTCGGCGGCGGTCGGCGGCGGCGGGGCTGCGGTCGGCGGCGCGGGGCGGGCGGCGGCGGGGCTGGGACTAGGGTTTGGGGAGGCTCCCGGGCTGGGCTCCCGGCTTATAAAGGCTGGACGGGCTTAGTGTCCAGGTGGGACACGGCCCGTAGGTCGGTTGCGTTTTTTTTAATATTCCGCACAGAAAAACAAAAAAAGAAATACTAAACGGACTCCAAAAATTCCGAAATAAATTTTCCCGAGCTTCTAAAATCAAGCCGCACAAGGTGAACATTTATTTGGGGCCTAAATGCAATTTTGAAAAACACACATTTTTCCTAAATTCAAAATAAAATGACGAAAAACTCCGAAATAAAATCTTATTGATTTATTATTAAATCCTCAATATTTCTTTATTTTGGGAAAGTCATTTTATTCCCTCTCTCATATTTTTGTAATAGAAATAATTGATGATAAAATAATTAAAATCAAATGATCCTACTCTCAAAATTTGAGAAAACTCAAATATGAAATAACGAAATCCCCAACTCTCTCCGTGGGTCCTTGAGTTGCGTAGAATTTCTAGGATCAAAGCCGAAAGCAAATAAATTATGATATGCAATGATGATCTAGTGTATAACATTCCAAATTGAAAATTTGGGATGTTACAAACCTACCCCCCTTAAGATGAATCTCGCCCTCGAGATTCGGGTTGGCTAGAAAATAGGTGAGGGTGGTCCTTGGGAAAATCTTCCTCTCGCTCCCAGGTGGCTTCATCCTCCATGTGGTGGCTCCACTGAACCTTACAAAACTTGATAACCTTGCTGCGGGTGACTCGGCTGGCAAACTCGAGAATCTTAACTGGTTTCTCCTCATAGGTCAAATCACCGTCCAACTGAATTGCTTCCAGTGGTACCGTATCTCTCAGCGGTATGTCAGCCATCTCCGCGTGGCACTTCTTCAACTGAGAAACGTGGAACACATCATGAACTCCTGACAATCCTTCGGGCAATTCCAACTTGTAGGCCACTTCTCCCATATGTTCCAATACTCGGTGTGGTCCTACAAATCGTGGCGCTAACTTTCCCTTAACACCAAAGCGCTTTATTCCCCGAAGTGGGGATACTCGAAGATAAACTCTGTCTCCGACTTCGTAAACTGTCTCCTTGCGTTTAGAATCTGCATAACTCTTCTGCCTGGATTGAGCTACCTTGAGCCTATCGTGAATCAATTTCACCTTCTGTTCAGACTCCTTAATCAAATTAGGTCCAAACAACTGGCGGTCTCCAACTTCATCCCATCACAACGGTGTCCTGCACCTCCTTCCGTACAAGGCTTCGAAAGGGGCCATCTTTAAAATGGATTGATAGTTGTTGTTGTAAGAGAATTCTGCATATGGAAAATTGTCGTCCCAACTAGATCCATAATCTAGCGCACAAGCTCTCAGCATGTCCTCCAAAATCTGATTGACTCTCTCGGTCTGTCCATCTGTCTATGGATGAAAAGTTGTGCTGAACTCTAGCCTGGTACCCAAAGTTTCGTGCAGTTGATTCCAAAACTTTGAGGTAAACTGGGTTCCTCTATCTAATACTATACTCCTCGGAACTCCATGTAAGCATATAATCCTGGTCATGTATATCTTTGCCAACTTAGCACTGGTGTAAGTGGTCTCTACCGGGATGAAATGAGCTACTTTAGTCAACCGATCAACTACAACCCAAATCGAGTCATAGCCTGAATGAGTCCTGGGTAATCCCGTGATAAAATCCATGCCTAACTTATCCCACTTCCATTCGGGTATCGGCAATGGTTGTAGCAATCCTGCTGGCTTCTGATGCTCTGCCTTCACTCTCTGACATACATCACATACTGCTATGTACTCCGCAATATCCTTCTTCATTCCGGTCCACCAGAAAATATCCTTCAAATCCAAATACATCTTGGTATTTCCTGGGTGAATCGAATATGGTGAATCGTGTGCCTCTTGCAGAATCAACCTCCTGATCTCCCGATCATTGGGCACATAAACACGGTCTTCAAACCATAGGGTGTCGTGCTCATCCTCACGAAATCCTTTAGCCTTTCCTTCGCTCATTTTCTCCTTTATAGAGGCAATCTCCTTGTCAGTCTTCTGAGCTTCTCTGATTCTATCCATCAAAGTTGACTGAATCTCCAATGCTGCTACATAGCCTCTCGGAACTATTTCCAAACATAGCTCACGAAGATCCTCGGCTAACTCCTTTGGTATTTATCCCGTCATTAGTGTATTGACATGGCTTTTACGGCTCAATGCGTCAGCTACTACATTAGCCTTTCCGGGATGGTAATGCAATCTCATATCATAATCCTTGATGAGCTCCAACCATCTCCTTTGTCTGAGGTTTAACTCCTTCTGCGTGAAAATGTATTTCAAACTCTTGTGATCCGTGTACACCTCACAATGATTTCCAATGAGGAAATGTCTCCATGTTTTCAATGCATGCACTACGGCTGCTAACTCCAAATCACGCGTGGCATAATTCAATTCGTGGGGTTTCAGTTGTGAGGCATATGAAACAACTCTCCCTTCCTGCATAAGCACTGCTCCAAGTCCTCGTCGTGAAGCGTCACAATACACCTCATAATCCTTGGTCTGGTCTGGCAAAATCAGCACTGGTGAAGTAACCAAGCGTTTCTTCAACTCCTGGAAACTAGCCTCACACTCCTCAGTCCATATGAACTTGGTATCCTTCTTTAACAACTCCGTCATAGGTTTTGCAATCTTGGAGAAATTCTCAATAAATCTCCGGTAGTATCCTGTGAGTCCAAGGAAACTCCAGATCTCTCCAACTGTGGTTGGTGCTTCCCACTTGGTCACGGTATCAACTTTAGTGGGATCAACTGCTATTCCTTCTCCGGATATAACGTGTCCGAGGAATCCTACTTCCTTCAACCAAAACTCACATTTGCTGAACTTGGCATACAACTGATGTTCTCTGAGCTTCTCAAGTACCAATTGCAAATGTTCCTTATGTTCCTCTTCATTCTTCGAGTAAACCAGAATATCATCAATGAACACCACGACAAACTTATCCAAAAATTCCATAAACACTTTGTTCATCATGTTCATAAAATAGGAAGGTGCATGAGTCAGACCAAATGACATAACGGTATACTCGTACAGCCCATACCTGGTGGTAAAAGCTGTCTTAGGTATATCCTGTTCTCGAATCTTCAACTGGTGGTATCCTGATCGCAGATCGATCTTGGAAAATACCTTAGCTCCTTGCAATCGATCAAATAGATCATTGATCATTGGTAGTGGGTACTTGTTCTTGATCGTTACTTCATTCAACCCACGATAATCAACAACCATCCTTAACGATCCATCCTTTTTCTCCACTAGAAGTACTGGTGATCCCCAAGGCGACGAACTTGGGCGAATGTAACCTTTATCCAGTAACTCCTTAATTTGCTTCTTAATCTCCACCAAATCCTTTGCAGGCATCATGTATGGTCTCTTCGATATTGGCCCTGTGCCTGGCAATAGCTCAATCAAAAACTCAATATTTCTATCCGGTGGCATGCCTGGAAACTCTTCTGGAAATACTTCAGGGAAATCCCTTACCACTGGTACTTCCTCCTGCACAACTCCTATTAAACAATTTACTTGAGTCCCTTTTGGCACATGTCGGGATACATACTTGATCCTTCTCCCATCTGGGGTGGTAAGCAAAATTGTCTTACTGGTGCAATCGATGTTTCCCCCATACATCGATAGCCAATCCATACCCAGAATTACATCCAATCCTTGTGATTCCAAAATGATTAAATCCGAGGGAAACACATGCCTACCTATACTCAATGGCACTTGAAAACATCCTTGACTGGCCATATACTCCACTCCTGGTGAGCTTACTAGCATAGGTGTTCTAAGAACCTTAGTGGGCAAGTTATACTTATCCACAAATCCCCTTGATATGTATGAATGCGATGCACCAGTATCAAAAAGAACGAGTGCAGTAAATGACTTAACCAAAAACTTACCGATTAATGCATCCGGCTGCTCTTCAACCTCCTCCACGTTAACGTGGTTCACCTGTCCCCTGTTGAAAGGGTTCGGCTTCTTCCCAGAGCTTCCATTGCCATTCTGGCCTTTAGGACATTCATTGGCATAATGTCCGGTCTTCTGACACTTAAAGCAAGTGACTCGGCTCAGGTCTTTCTTGGCTGGGGTTGATGGGTTGGTATGGTTTTGGCCGTTGCTTCCTCCATTGCCATTACCATTCTTGTGATTGTGCGAGCTACCTCCTCCATGGGTATGCTGAAAATGTCCTCCCGATCTAGGGGTAAAACGTGGCTTCTGCTGAGCTCCGGAATTGTACTTCCCTTGTCCATACTTCCTCTTGCAGTTCTCAATTTGCTGCTGCTTGCCTTCAATCATAAGAGCACGGTCTACCAACTCCTGGTAGCTGTTGAAGTTTGCTACCATCAACTGCATGCTGAACTCATCATTTAGTCCTTCCAGAAACTTCTCCTGCTTAGCTGCATCTGTAGCAACGTCATCTGGGGCATAACGTGCTAATTTACTAAAGTCCTCCACATACTGGCCAACTATCCGTCCTCCTTGGCGCAAGTTGCGAAACTCTCGCTTCTTCATGGCCATAGCTCCTGCTGAAACATGGACAATTCGAAAAGCCTGCTGAAACTGGTCCCATGTGACGATGTCGACAGGAAAGTGGCTGTGAAATTCTCCCACCATGATGCTGCGGGTCCTTCAAGCTGATGTGCGGCAAACTTCACCTTCTCCGCATCTGTGCATCCTGCTGTGGTCAACTCTCTAGCTGTCTTGCGGAGCCAATCATCTGCTACTATCGGCTCGGTGCTACCGGAAAACACCGGCGGATTCAAACTAAGAAAACGGGCTAAGTGATCAACAGGTGGTGGTGGTGGTGGTGGGTTGTTGTTGTTGTTCCCCTGATTCTGATTCTGGACTAGCAACTGCATCAATGTGTTCTGCTGCTGGATCAACTGGGTGAGCTCCAGTGGAAAGGTAAATCCGGGGTCACGTCTCGGAGGCATCTGAGGGTTTTAGAAAAGATGAGATTTAAGAATAGAGGGGGTCCAAAGAGAAAACACTACCCATATGCACATGATGCAAAAGCAAACAATTCACTTCATTCAATCAAACAAGGGATACAATCGATCTAACTATTGCAAAAGTGCTCGGACTACTGTATTTACATGGTGGACTACTACTACTGATGAGGTGGTCTACTAGAAATATTCTTCGGTTACAGACTCCATGATATCTGCTCCGGCTTCATCAACATAGTCATCATCGATATCATCTGGGTTCGAGTCGGTGTCGTCGATGATGATGTATTCTTCCGGGCGAATCTCCTTGGGTTCTTCGTCTTCATCTACTGGTGTAGGGCCTCCCATAAATATTCCGATCTTCTTGAGCAGATCATCATTCTTCTCCACCAATACTTCAATTTCTTCTTCATAATCTTGACGTGTAGCCTTGAGTTCTTCCTCCAGTTCTTTGATTCTAGTCCTTGCCTTCTTCAGGTCTATCATGCCGGCGCACATCTGGTTCTCCTGTCGTCGAATGTGCTGGTTTAATTCCTTGATAGAAGCTGCAATTGATCTATCCTTTCTGGTGCTGATCATCCCCCAGTGCTCATCTCGGCGCCCACAAATCTGGTAGATAGTATCCTTGAGATCATTGTGGTAGACTTCTCCAATGTGTCCCATGACGATGTGATCTGCCATGCTCTTCCCTAGACTCCAAGTTGGTGCATCAAAAGAAAATTCTATGGGCTCAGTGACTGGCATGGACGTCCTTCCTGGAACTTGAACTTGAATCATCCAGCGCTCTTCTTCAGGTAAAGTGGCGTTGTAGGTTCCGGTGAAGCTTGGTACTCCTATGTTCAGGTATCTAGTGACTTCCTTCAGGTGACGTCCAAAGGGTGTATCTTCATCCGGTTGCGTGAACTTGTTCCTTGCATCCGCCATCCTAAAGAGTAGAAAAGATGAGAGGTCAGAAGAGAAGAGAGTGAATAGTGATCTAGGTCTTTTAGCTTAGTGGTCGTGTCCTACAGTCAGCGTGTGCTCTGATACCATCTTTATAGCGACCACACCTCAAACAGTCTGATCTCTATGCTCAGGTGTCATCCCTGGATCAGTAATGCTGACACCACACAGTACTTGAAGGATTTATAACAGAGTAGCAATAACACACTTATTACATCGAGTGTCTCAATAGAGAACTTATTACAATAAATATGGCTTAAGGCCATCTAATAACGATAACAACGGAAGGCTTGGAAGATAAGTGAGTCCATCAACTCCAGCGGCATCGCTGAGTATAGAACCACGACCTAAAAACTCCTTAATCATCGTCTGAAAAGTCTGCAACATTAACTTTGCAGCCCGAAACGGGTCAGCACATGGAATATGCTGGCAAAGTAACACATAGAGAGTAATGGAATGAAACAACCATACTATATGCATATTTGGCTGGTGGAAAGCTCTATGGTCAAAGTTTTGCGTAAAGCTAATTTTTCCCTACTACAAAGGAATAAATTTTATTTAACTATCATGGTAGTTGTTAAAGATTGAGAATGGTTGATAGCATTCTCAATCCCAATTAAGCATCATCATTAAACAAAACCCAACAAAATTAAATTAGAGTAACATGTTGAGATTCACATGATAATCCAAGTACTAGATACTCAAGATGTCCATAACCGGGGAGACGGCTAACCATGATTAGTTTATACACTCTGTAGAGGTTTGCGCACTTTTCCCCACAAGACTCGATTGCCTCCGTTTGGTTTCTCGCACTACACGATGTTTGAGAAACGGATGACCGAGACATAGTCTTTCAGAAGCGCTAGCACCTTACGATGGATAGACCGTTACACCTACTTTCCCCTACATCTTCTAGTCTACCCTATAAGAGTTCGCACGACTTAATCAACTATGCTAGAGCCCATAATAGCTTGTGGCTGCACACGGAAGTTTCTAGTATGAAAAATCTCATGATCCCTTTGGGCCTGGGTGGCGGTCCATAAAGAAAAACAGGCAATCCTGGAATACCCGGGTACCTCAATCCACCCAGATGTGTGTTTAAGTTGCCACCTTAGATAAACCATTAAATTAACAAACTCACATCTGTCATGGATATCACTCACCCAATCCATGTCTACTAGCATAGCATGGCATAATAGGCAAACGTAGAAGTAACTCCCAAAGGTTTGATAATACAACAGGTAATAGGTACTACCTCAACTACTTCCCATCCCACAATTTAATTAGATCCTAATCATGCAATGTTTGAGGATTGATCTAATGCAATAAAACTGGGTAGTAGGAGGTATGATCAAAGTGTTACTTGCCTTGCTGATGATCCGCGAAACCTAGAGATTCGAAGTAACAGGCGGCGCACTCTGGGTATTCTATCGCAGACAAACAAACAAGCATACAATAAGAATTCATCTAATGCACAGGTAAAACTCAAATAAGAGATCTAACCAGAACCAGAAAGTTCAACTTAAGAACTCCGGTTTGCAAAAACAATCAAATCAAACGAAGCAACGAAAGTCAAACGGCAAAAGAAACAGGCTTCGTTTACTATTCTGGATCTAGGGCAATTTTTACAGTGGCAAAAACTTGTTTAAGTTGGTTAAACGGATAGAGGGTTTCGAGACGAAACTCCAGGCGCTTGAATCGCCTGATTCCGATAAACGAGCGAAAAGTTATACTAAAACGAAAATCGGATCAGGAATCGCGATCAGAAAAATCGCGGATTTAATCCGAGAAAAGAAAAACGACGAACGTTCGCTAGAACGAACGAATGCTCGCTATTTAAATAAATCGGAAAGACCAATCTATTTAAAAAAACCGAAACAAAAAAAAACGAACAAAACCGTCGGAAAAACCGAACGGTTTTTCGAAAAATAAACCGGCATCTAAAAAAAACTACCTGGCAAACTCTGGCGACAGATCCGGCGGCGGCGGCGGGGCTCCGGCGGTCAGCGGCGGCGGCAGGGCTGCGGCCGGCGG